>NW_019387788.1:0-9100 GCF_000671375.1 Centruroides sculpturatus | reverse complement strand
TTTCTAATCTTTATTTTCTAGATAAGTTATACAGTAGAATGAAAATTTAACGCTTAATTAATATTTTAAAAATTTGTTTCATTCATATCTTCGATTCTTTCATAATAAATTTGGAAATTAAAAGTTGAAATTTTATTTGTGAGATTGTCATTATCATTTAAAGCATTTTAACTCAGTTATTATGCAAATGTAAAACACTCCGCAACAATATGAAATTAGACAGCAACATTAAATACTAGATATCAACGTAAGCATTAAATAAGTCTGTCAACATTTTCCAGTTACAATGAAACACTTTACTGTATAATAAGCTTAGCAAAGTAATTTATAACAAAAACCACCTTTTATAATTGGTTTAAGCATAAGACTAAATAATACTCAATAATTCTTCGCGAATGATGATTTTATTTAACAATAAAATAATGTTTAAATCTGAAGTAAATGACAACCTAAATTTAAAGTAGCGAAATTAAAGTTCGTTTATAATACACACCGAATGAGACTTCGGCTAACTATACTATGTATATTATTTTATATAAATAGCAGACGCTATATATAAACGATAACAATTTTCCAGAAACAATAACATTGACACACAGGAAATTGATTTCATATCACTCTGTATTGGTAATATAACTCCTGGAAGCCACTTATGTAAGATGTCTACCTTGTTAAAGCTTTTCCTATATTTCTAGATACATAGATACAGTCAGAAGCTGTATAATTAAGACATTTTTTTCATATTAATAGATAAAATTAGCAACGATAACAGTTTTTAACGTTATACGCATCAATCTTCTTTTCAATACTGACCATTAAAGGTGTTATTACTTTCCCGGTTGTATATATAACAGAAAAAGTATGGTAATAAGTAAAAAAATGACCCCTCCCCCACCCGATTTTTACATTGTTTGGACTCAGGGGATCTTAAAACGTCGAGAAATGGAAAAAATTCGAGGAGATTTCTGTATGTTTCTGTATGAGGTTTCTGTATGTGTGTAGGAATGACACAATTTTGTTCATCCACTTTGAACTTATTAACTCCTGTGTATTTTGTCGAAAATTTCTGAAATTTTGCAGGGAATTTGTTTATTAGGATGATTTATGCGATTAAATTTTGGTGCTTAAAGGTCAAAGAGGTAGAGAGATAGACGTTGTCGTGTGTCATATCTTGAGTGGGGGTAGGACTTAATGAAGATTTTATTCGTTATTAGCATTTACAATGTATTTTTTAATAATAAAACTCATTTTTATTTTCAATATTAAGCTTTTTGCCATTTTATAATAATTATTGATATAAAAACTTTTAAAAAGAAAATCTCATAACAGATGGCACCACAATACTTCTAATTTTTCCCAGGAAAGTTACGCAACTTGTTGCTGGATTTATTTTTTGAATTAATAATGGTAAATTGGGACTGAAGATCTTTTTCTAAGTATATCAATGTTATTAGTGCATAGAACTATATTATAATTTAAAAGCAGCTGTTGTCTAGAATCCATCTTTATTAATGATCTTCATCAAAAGATGTCGTTTCTCATTACTTATTTTATTGCACAATATTTCCTATAGAAAATCATCCTGTGTTTTGTCTTCTAGTGTGAGTGAGATATCAGATGTTTTAATTATCGCTTTTACTCATAAAATATATTATTTCGAGTATGAAATTGAAATGTACTGTACAGCAAAATTATTAATATGCCATTGCAAATTGTTTATATCTGGATTTAGAAAAAGCATTAGATAAATCGGCTTTGTGTTTTTCATAGAAAATAAGCTGGAGATGTTTGAGCTTTGTTGATAAGTCACAAAAATGTTTTATATAATTAATCTTGCCAATTAATAGAATTATTTTGTTCTATTAATAATATTAACAAACTTCCATCTTGTTTTATTTATTGTACTCTGTATGATCACGATGCTCTTTCAGGAGCAACTCAATTCTACAAGAGATAATTTTAATAATGTGTAGTTTCATTATTGGGTCCTGAACGTCGATCCCCTTAAATAAAAATTTTTTACCATTTTTTCGCATATCATCTTACAAAAAACTCAGAATATTTTTGATGGAACAGAGTTTTTAAGGTATCAAGAGAAGCATTCACTTAAATAGGCGATTAAAGATGATTGGACAGTATCAACTGAGGATGTGGATATTCTCAGTGATCGGAAAGCATAGAAACTTTTAAAGAGACAAAAATTCAGAGAGGTTACCAAAAATTATTATAATCAGAAACATAAATGTATACAATAAGCAACATTATATGCTATTTTGTCGTTACTTTCTCTTCCACTCTTTCTATCTCTTTGGCTTTTTGTAACATAATGACTAGTCTATTAAAGACTATTTAAGACCATGCTTATTCTTTTTTTGTAGAATATACTATTTATCATGATTCTGAAATAACATTCTTTACGATAGTCACTTTTTAAAACAATATCAGCAATTTTTCAAAATGAAATTTAACAATTTTTGTCTTCTGTAGTTATAAGACAGTCGGTTTATAAGTCTTACACCTTTTGCCTTTGCATTTTTCGGTATTCCATTTCTATAACTGTTTGACATTGTAAAAGTTAACAAATTTTTGTATATCAATCTTTTCAATTTAAANTAAATATATAGATTTTTATTTCCAAAATTATATAAATTATTCATTGTTACATTTAAACATGTAAGTTTATTATGATAGTCTGCTGGGACAAAATCAGACTGACATTAAAATTTTGCCTGAAACTTAGTAATTTTGCACATCTACCCTCCATATTTTGATTACACATATGAATTTTGTGACATATAGCGACGGATCAAGCAAAGAAAAAAACATTAAAAATAAATAAATCTTTTTTAATGAATAAGCATGATATTCGTACTTTTAGTTTTGCTATGACAAAGAAGATGAAGTTATGCGAGAGTTTTGAAAATATTAAATTCTTAATCTTTCTACAGATTTATTATTATGTGCATTGTATTTCTGCAAATCTTGAAGAATGATATCAACAAAGAAATCTATGTTGTAATATTAATCCGTTTTAACAAAGCGATGATAACATGTATTGAAACACTGGCTATAATGTAATTTAAAGTTTTTCTACAAATTTTAACATTAAAACATGGTGGAACATTTTGTTAACTTTCTAATCTTTATTTTCTAGATAAGTTATACAGTAGAATGAAAATTTAACGCTTAATTAATATTTTAAAAATTTGTTTCATTCATATCTTCGATTCTTTCATAATAAATTTGGAAATTAAAAGTTGAAATTTTATTTGTGAGATTGTCATTATCATTTAAAGCATTTTAACTCAGTTATTATGCAAATGTAAAACACTCCGCAACAATATGAAATTAGACAGCAACATTAAATACTAGATATCAACGTAAGCATTAAATAAGTCTGTCAACATTTTCCAGTTACAATGAAACACTTTACTGTATAATAAGCTTAGCAAAGTAATTTATAACAAAAACCACCTTTTATAATTGGTTTAAGCATAAGACTAAATAATACTCAATAATTCTTCGCGAATGATGATTTTATTTAACAATAAAATAATGTTTAAATCTGAAGTAAATGACAACCTAAATTTAAAGTAGCGAAATTAAAGTTCGTTTATAATACACACCGAATGAGACTTCGGCTAACTATACTATGTATATTATTTTATATAAATAGCAGACGCTATATATAAACGATAACAATTTTCCAGAAACAATAACATTGACACACAGGAAATTGATTTCATATCACTCTGTATTGGTAATATAACTCCTGGAAGCCACTTATGTAAGATGTCTACCTTGTTAAAGCTTTTCCTATATTTCTAGATACATAGATACAGTCAGAAGCTGTATAATTAAGACATTTTTTTCATATTAATAGATAAAATTAGCAACGATAACAGTTTTTAACGTTATACGCATCAATCTTCTTTTCAATACTGACCATTAAAGGTGTTATTACTTTCCCGGTTGTATATATAACAGAAAAAGTATGGTAATCAGTAAAAAAATGACCCCTCCCCCACCCGATTTTTACATTGTTTGGACTCAGGGGATCTTAAAACGTCGAGAAATGGAAAAAATTCGAGGAGATTTCTGTATGTTTCTGTATGAGGTTTCTGTATGTGTGTAGGAATGACACAATTTTGTTCATCCACTTTGAACTTATTAACTCCTGTGTATTTTGTCGAAAATTTCTGAAATTTTGCAGGGAATTTGTTTATTAGGATGATTTATGCGATTAAATTTTGGTGCTTAAAGGTCAAAGAGGTAGAGAGATAGACGTTGTCGTGTGTCATATCTTGAGTGGGGGTAGGACTTAATGAAGATTTTATTCGTTATTAGCATTTACAATGTATTTTTTAATAATAAAACTCATTTTTATTTTCAATATTAAGCTTTTTGCCATTTTATAATAATTATTGATATAAAAACTTTTAAAAAGAAAATCTCATAACAGATGGCACCACAATACTTCTAATTTTTCCCAGGAAAGTTACGCAACTTGTTGCTGGATTTATTTTTTGAATTAATAATGGTAAATTGGGACTGAAGATCTTTTTCTAAGTATATCAATGTTATTAGTGCATAGAACTATATTATAATTTAAAAGCAGCTGTTGTCTAGAATCCATCTTTATTAATGATCTTCATCAAAAGATGTCGTTTCTCATTACTTATTTTATTGCACAATATTTCCTATAGAAAATCATCCTGTGTTTTGTCTTCTAGTGTGAGTGAGATATCAGATGTTTTAATTATCGCTTTTACTCATAAAATATATTATTTCGAGTATGAAATTGAAATGTACTGTACAGCAAAATTATTAATATGCCATTGCAAATTGTTTATATCTGGATTTAGAAAAAGCATTAGATAAATCGGCTTTGTGTTTTTCATAGAAAATAAGCTGGAGATGTTTGAGCTTTGTTGATAAGTCACAAAAATGTTTTATATAATTAATCTTGCCAATTAATAGAATTATTTTGTTCTATTAATAATATTAACAAACTTCCATCTTGTTTTATTTATTGTACTCTGTATGATCACGATGCTCTTTCAGGAGCAACTCAATTCTACAAGAGATAATTTTAATAATGTGTAGTTTCATTATTGGGTCCTGAACGTCGATCCCCTTAAATAAAAATTTTTTACCATTTTTTCGCATATCATCTTACAAAAAACTCAGAATATTTTTGATGGAACAGAGTTTTTAAGGTATCAAGAGAAGCATTCACTTAAATAGGCGATTAAAGATGATTGGACAGTATCAACTGAGGATGTGGATATTCTCAGTGATCGGAAAGCATAGAAACTTTTAAAGAGACAAAAATTCAGAGAGGTTACCAAAAATTATTATAATCAGAAACATAAATGTATACAATAAGCAACATTATATGCTATTTTGTCGTTACTTTCTCTTCCACTCTTTCTATCTCTTTGGCTTTTTGTAACATAATGACTAGTCTATTAAAGACTATTTAAGACCATGCTTATTCTTTTTTTGTAGAATATACTATTTATCATGATTCTGAAATAACATTCTTTACGATAGTCACTTTTTAAAACAATATCAGCAATTTTTCAAAATGAAATTTAACAATTTTTGTCTTCTGTAGTTATAAGACAGTCGGATTATAAGTCTTACACCTTTTAACTTTGCATTTTTCGGGATTCCATTTCTATAACTGTTTGACATTGTAAAAATTAACAAATTTTTGTATGTCAATCTTTTCAATTTAAATTTATTCACATATTTTCGCTTTAAATTAGCATTATTTTATTTATTATTCATTTGCAATACTAAAATATTTATTTGCAAGTTCCCAAAAACATTTTATAGATGTTACTTGAAAGAAAACATTTTATAAAAGAAAATCGAATGATTTTTCAGAAATTGCTAAGCAACAAATAAATAGAATAAAATAAAAAATAATAATAATGATACTTTTCTGTATTTTTTTCAATTAATTGATTAATTCAAGAAATTAAATTACCTACAGCCATAGAAATTCTGTAAAAACTCTAAAGGAAACTTCTTATCAAATTCATACATAATTATAAAATATATAGATTTTTATTTCCAAAATTATATAAATTATTCATTGTTACATTTAAACATGTAAGTTTATTATGATAGTCTGCTGGGACAAAATCAGACTGACATTAAAATTTTGCCTGAAACTTAGTAATTTTGCACATCTACCCTCCATATTTTGATTACACATATGAATTTTGTGACATATAGCGACGGATCAAGCAAAGAAAAAAACATTAAAAATAAATAAATCTTTTTTAATGAATAAGCATGATATTCGTACTTTTAGTTTTGCTATGACAAAGAAGATGAAGTTATGCGAGAGTTTTGAAAATATTAAATTCTTAATCTTTCTACAGATTTATTATTATGTGCATTGTATTTCTGCAAATCTTGAAGAATGATATCAACAAAGAAATCTATGTTGTAATATTAATCCGTTTTAACAAAGCGATGATAACCCTCGGATAAAACGATCGGTCCGGTCTTTGCGAATTAAAAATTACATATATGAAAGATTTATATGTTAAGGTAGTTGTAAAGTGAAGTAAAACGTGCAACCACGTAAAGTATTTAGAGATTAAAATGTATGATTTCAACTTCGGCTACAGTCTGAATTCGAAAGAAGACAAGATAAAAATTTTTCATGCAATTCGCACTATTATCTTACGATGGTATATTAGGAACAATATTGAAATAGAAGACATGTCAATGTGTGGATTAAATGATTACGAGGTATTAACATAGCTAAAGCAAGCAAACAACATGAGAGTATTCGAGCATTAGGATTAAAGTAAATTAACTTAGGTTTATGAAGTGGTGTTGTGCGGCAAGAATGCAGGAGCAATATAACGCGTATGTTCTTTTTGTCCTCCATAACTTTTTCTCATTGGTTCATAAAAACATTACTTATGTGTTATTTAAACTGAAAATAAATAACGAAGTTTTTGTTAAAGTGAAGTCTGTTTAATATCAGTCGCTAACGTTTCAGTACTATTTAAGAATTTTAAAGCAAAATTTAAATACAAAATTTGAAAGTAAAATTTGGCAAAAGCAATAAATGCAACATTTTTATGCCGCTACCAGTCTTAATTTTTAATAAATTTTATACATGAAAAATGTAATTTGTGCTATAGAAAAAACTGCGAAACTAAGTTACGAAGTAAAACTACTCTTACTAAACAATCTACCTTCAACCAATATTTTTTCTGCCTTGCATGTAATGAATATTATGTGGATCCATCTACTGAAAACTGGATTAATGTTAAAATTGTTTTTTATGATGGCGTGAACGATGCATTTCTTTTAAAGGAACAAAACAGTTCCAGTAAGATCTTTGTTGACTGAGCATTCTATCCACACTCTTTTTTGCGCAACTTGTCCCATAGATGAGACAAGATTGCAAATGTTCGTTGCTTTTGAAAAATCGCTTTTATGTTAATTTTGTTCCATATAATTTTGTTTCGGTANAATTTTTGTATGTCAATCTTTTCAATTTAAATTTATTCACATATTTTCGCTTTAAATTAGCATTATTTTATTTATTATTCATTTGCAATACTAAAATATTTATTTGCAAGTTCCCAAAAACATTTTATAGATGTTACTTGAAAGAAAACATTTTATAAAAGAAAATCGAATGATTTTTCAGAAATTGCTAAGCAACAAATAAATAGAATAAAATAAAAAATAATAATAATGATACTTTTCTGTATTTTTTTCAATTAATTGATTAATTCAAGAAATTAAATTACCTACAGCCATAGAAATTCTGTAAAAACTCTAAAGGAAAAAAAAAACGATCAAAATGTAAAAGTATAAGAAAGAATTGTGTTATTAAGGAACAAAAGTGAATCGATTCTAAGTCCACTGAGGTTTTCCTAGTATTTATTTTCAGACCAAACGAAACATTTTCTAATAAAAATGACTTTTTTATAGAGAAAACTGCTCGAAAACTTACATTTGAAATAATGAAGATTATCGATCCAAGAATGAAACAAAATTAAGTATCGATATCGATCAGATCAATTAAGATTGGCTATTTTCCTAATACTCTTGTTATCTTAGAATAAAAAAAAATTAGAATTAATCAATGTAGTAAACATATTTCTATTTCAAGAACATTCATGTAACTGTACTGTATTTGTTATAGAACTGAAATAAGAGCAGTCATCGATAATGCAAACAATGAACCGATACTTTATGAGTTTCCGATAGTATATTTATAGCATTAACTGGGTAAAAATACAACCGTCGTATAAAACATAATTATATTTGTAAATTTTCGTTTAAATAATAAATTTGTTTAAATTGTTTGTTTTTTAAAAAAATAGTTTTAAAAATTCATTTAAGACTAAAACTAATAACATAATTCTAATATGCAATTTTGCTGATTTGGCAATTGTCAACACGAAAATTAATGACTTAAAGTTCACCACACTTTCTCAGACTGATTAATTTTCATATTTATTTTTAATACACTCATATGATTAAAGGTTTAAATGATAAAACGGAAAAAATTATATTAAAAATATCTTTTAAAATTGCTGATTCTAAAAATAAGAAAAGGACTTTTTATTTGTTAAATGACTAATATTTAAATTAAATTTAGTGGCGTTTATACTTTCAATAAATTAATTATTATAATCATAATATCGTGAATATTTGGATACAATAACACCGGAATACTCTAGAGACATTAAGTCGTTAATAATGATTTTCCTATCTGTTAATTTCACATAGATATAATTTTAGAATTCGATCCGATTTACCTATTTAAATAAATATAGTAAGATAATATTATTTCTTCGTAAAATAAAATTAATCCAGTAAACATTTCTGTTTTTATCACAATTAGAAATTAATTCCTAATGATAGTGATTAGCCCTTTATTGATTTTTAACTTGTAATTATGTATTTATATATTGCCAAATTAAATAAATTTATACATGAGAAAATAAACAGATAAATAAGAAATATGATAAAAATATAAAAATAATTATTACATTTATATATATATATATAGGCCTATATTATTCATACAAAACATGCCGCCTTCATA
>NW_019387787.1:0-9080 GCF_000671375.1 Centruroides sculpturatus | reverse complement strand
GAGAATTAATTTTTAAATAAAAATAACAGTAACGAGTAAGTTTTACGAATGGGTAAAACAGTAAAGCGCACGTAGACAAGAGTCGACGTTGTTAATGTTACGTTTTCAAAGTGAGTGATAAGTTTGGAAATGCAAACAACCGGATAAAATATCAGAATAATAATAGAGGGCGAGAGAGAGAGAGAGGAGACAAACAAGAATGGAAATTCTAGAAAAAAAAAGACCTATCCCCCGCATCCCTTCCGTCTCCAGAGACGTGGTTACTGACGAAAAACTACGGTTTTATAATTCATTCCTCTTGCCAATTACAGGAAGTAAAGTTTTTGTTTTAAGAATAGAATTTAATAATATAAAGCTAACAAGTTTTTAAATATTCATTTCGGAAAAGAAACGAATGCAATCTCATACGAAGGCCAGTCACGTAATCATTTGAATCTGTACCCAGACCAATCCATTACGTTACATTTGAGATTAAAACTATAACACGACACATAAAATACGTGTTTTCAATCATTTCCAACAATTTTTACTACCCTATCTTTACTATTAGAAGGTAAAAAAAAAAAAATCCTTTGTAAAGGAAGAAATGCAGTTTTAAAAGCGGCTATGGCTATTGATTTACGGCAGAAGCGTGGCTGAAAAGAGTGTTAATCTGTGGAAACAGACAGTCGGTTATAAAAGACCTGTTAAAAAAAAAGAAGAAGAAAAACCAAAGATCTCTAAATCTAGGACGATTGTAAGTCAACTATTCGCAGTGAAGTTAACAGTTAGGCCTATCAACAGTTATATACCGTACCGTATATCACCATTTCCGATAGTGTTCATTGGTCCATGTTGAAGATAGAGTAGATGACAGCTATCTCTTCCCCTAAGGCATCCATCACACTCCTATCTCGTGTACACCGTATCTTACCACAGTTCTTACCTGTCATCGTAAATGTCCATTGTATTAGGTGTCCTAATAATACACAACAGATACGATCACCAGAGGCCGATTGGTTAAAAGCGAAGTGACGTCATAAAGTCTTGTCCCTCCGTTTTATTGAGAAAGATAAAATTTATTTCTTTACACAGTTTTTATTTTAATTTTATAAGTTTTGAAATTTTATTAGAAATAAAATATTTAAATGTATATATATATTTATATATTTATTAAATAAAAATATATATTAAAATAGAAATGGCCTAATAACGTTAATGGAATTTTTGCAAAGGAGTGCGATATTTTTATCTTTATTCTTTCTTTATTTCATTTGTAACATGGGAAATTTTTAATAGCCGCTTTAGTGTTTGGTTACGATTTATTGAGAGCGCGGTGCCATTTTTTATTTTAGTGTTCAGTGGCTGGCTGTCACAGAATGCAACCTCCTAAATAATATGTTCTCATTTCTCAGAAACGAAGTGTCCATAGACTCAAATTACAAAGAAATGTTAGCAATTCTTCTGAAGAGGAAGCAGCTCATCCCTCGTCAATCTGGAACTTTCTTTTAATCCCCTAAGATGTAGAAGGAAACTTTTCTGTGCGAGTAAACTTGGGTGATGGTCGGCAAAGGTCGCAGTAAGAGGTCACCAGTCCGGACACGTATGTCACACATCATCAGTCACAAAACGTTCACGGGCTTAGAAACGTTGGTGTGGAAAATGAGTGCAATTAATCACACATTGCAGAAGGTTTGGAGGGCGAGCTCTTGTCCGGATATATCAGACGATTTGTGCGGAAAAGAAGCGCTTGAGAGTAAAGTAGTCGACGACAACAAGACGCCTACAAAGCTTGAATCGTCTGCTGACATTCAACCGAAAATGGAAATTTTCCGGACACTTTTTTTCTACCATTCTCTTTTAACCATCCTTTTTTTAATTCCCCCCTCTTTTAGAAAAGAGAAACACGTCTTTGAAGTCTTTCGCACCATACTGAAGAGGGGTAGGAAGGTATCTAAAGTATCCCAACGACTCAAGACAGGCGAATCCATTCGGTAATTGTGGACCGTCTACTGTATCGATCTAAGTTGGGATTTTAAAGAGAACTTTCGAATTCGCTTCGTCGTGTGGTTCTATTCAATGGTAGGATTGAATCAATCAATTTTTTTAAGGGTTTCCTTCTTGAGAACCGAATGCTCCAAGAACTGTCATTCTGTCTTGTTGTGACCTTCCGTAGTGAGAAGGCATTTCCAAGTTACTAAGAAAAGAGCCAAGAACAGGGGGAGGAGGAGGGAAGAAAAAAAAACGAGTAGCAGTTCGAAGCGATAGGATTGTATTCGATAGAAACTATTCGGATTTGATGTTTAACTGATAGCTAGTCCCATACTATCTTAGAGTTTAAAGAGATAGGACCTTCACTGATGTGGTTCCAATCGGGAAAATAGCACGCTCCATCTATTCTATGGAGAATCGCTGTTTTGTTTTTTTAGCTGCAAAATCCGATTGCCAAACGGTGACCGAATTTTTTCCCTCCGTTTTTAAAAGGAAGTTTACGTGCAAACAAATATTTGTAACGCTCAAAAAGTTAAACATTTTCAATATATATATATATAAAAGAAGAGAAAGAAAGAGATAAAAAAACACAACATAAACATCTTAAGAGGCAAATAAATGGTAGGGAAGAATACAATAGACTTAAACACCCAAGAAAATAAGCTAGAAAGAAAGAAAATGATTTTCTTTATTTCATCTTAGCAGTCAGGGAATTAAAACAAACGAGGTCGATTTTTTTTAATTTCTCTTTATTTCCCCTTGGTAAAGGGTCATCTTCAACATCGAAGCTCATTTCAAAACAACAAGCTAATTGAATAAGATAATTAATTAGGGTTTTTCTATTTAAATAGAGTGAGCCTTGCGAGAGAGAGAGAGAGAGAGAATACTTAAAAAACTAAGAGGGGGGATAAAAAGGCAGGTCGTTAATGAACGCATTTGTTCTGATAAATTAGCTATTAGACAACAACTCACAGGGACATTTGCAGAATTCCGAGTTTTTATCGTGATTGACAGAAAATGGATCGGTATTCTCTCACAATCTCTTACATATATAGGCTCTATATATATATATAGATATAAATAAAATTCGAGAGGTTAATTTAAATGGGCGAAAGAAAAGGTTCTTGCAGCACTAACACCGTATTATACAATTAAGTTTAATACCAGATCGTGTTAGATGACGAAGTATTGTTAATAATTACCATCCACTTAGTAATAATGCCTAGCTTTTAAAAGGGACGGTCGTGCGGTTGTTAAAATCTGTGTAATTTTATTTCTGGAAACATTCCAACATTTTCGCAGACTGAGATAAAGCAGTATTTAGGATTATAGTATGGCACTTGTAATAAAAAGCCATTTTGCTCTGCTTTGTAATCTGTGATTACGGAGTGTTATTACTCTATGAAATTATTGCGGCCCCTGTTTAGATGAATAATTCCGGTGTACAAAAGTTTTAAAACGTGCAACGTTTGGTTTGCAAGATGCCACGTCGAGAGATGTTTCTTTAAATTGCTCTTCTTCAAATGGACGTAATGTATACTAATGGTCGCTGCGATTTTGTATCTTTAAATAGATTCCAACAAAACTGTTTCAATTGCAAATAATAGTTTATTATCCTCTTAAATTCTTCTGACTAATTTTATTTGTCTTTTGCAAGAAGAGTGAGACTTTAGCTAATTTATTTGAATCCATTTTCATTGTCGGGATTTTTCCTTTCTTATTTAGCCTTGCTTTTTATGTTTTCTAGAATCTCATGAATGTTTTAAAAGTCAAAAAACAAGTAAAAACAATGTGAAAGTTTTTAAAAGAATATTGGCAACTTACCGAAATCTCATTAGGAAATGGCTCAACGTACTGTACGTCACAATCAAAATTCCCTTTTTCCAAAAAAAAAAAGAAAAAAATATAATTACTTAACATACATTGTATCTGCTATTCGCGTAATTATAGACAGCTCCTAATCTTAATCGCCAATTATTTTGGATCCGTTTCAAATTTTCCTATCAACAATTTTCCGATAGACACATACTTTTATTCTATACTTTTTTTTTTATTATTTTTCTCCCTTCGCTTCCTCTTTATATTGAAATTTTAGAAACGTTCTGGAAAGAGTAGTGTTCTCTTTATGAATATTCATTGAATTACTCTATGCACCCTATAAATCTGTTAGATGTAGCGGAGAGTTCTCTTAATAATAATTACGGACTACACCACCCTCATTAATAAATACGAGATCCGAATTTGGAAAAGTGGAATTTTTACAAGATGGCCGACAAGTATAATTCAATTTTATGAAAGAAAATTAATTCTTTTTCTCATTTTTCTCCCTCTTTTTCTTCAGCTTCCATAAATCTCAAAATCCTCAACCAACAATGAAAAAAGTGAGGACACAAATTTTTATATTTAGAAAGATTGTTTTTTTTTCTCTTTCCCTTTATCTTTTTAAAGGATACGAGCAATGAAAAGGAGGTAGCGGTACTCGCATTTAACGACGACCACGAATTTTAGGGAAGCCTATCACGCACGTGTTAGAGTGAACCGAGAAGTAGTTTGATGTTGCCAATTTACTGAGAGAAATGGCCAATTCTAACCACGTACATCGTGCACGCCCTTTTGTATGAATAAAACAAAGCTGGTTTGGAAATTTTCAAACTACTCTACGGTTCTCTATGAGAACAAAAGACATTTTCACGCTCGCTTGGTATTCAAGCCTGATTTAGATCCGACGACAGCATTAAGACCACTTATTTTCTCTTTCTCATTCTTTAAACACGCTTACACGATCTCTATCGAAGTTAAATTGGTTTTCGAACTATTTAAAAAAAAAAGGAAATAATAATAATAATAAAATTTATGAAAAGATTGATCTTTCCCAATTTTCGCTGGAGTGGAACCATCCTCTTCTGTTTCCTCCTGGCTTTAGCGGAATGATTCATAAAGTGTAATTCGCTTTATCCTAACTGATCCACTTCCTTCTGTAGCACCGAATCAACTTCTGTTTCTGTTTAACGTTGTTCTAGACACACGGAAACACGAGAAAAATTTTAGAAACAATGGCTAAGTAAATACGTATTGTTCATAAAGTATCTTACGGGAGTAAGCATTGATTTGTTGAATGAGGAAAAAATATTTTCTCTCCAGAGTAGCCGTGTCCTTTTAAATAGTTTTGTTATCAATCCACCAATTGTCTTGGGATCGCTTGGAGATCCAGACTGAGCATGAATTACATTAGTCGGATGCAAATTGGCAAAGAACCAGATTTTTATTGCTTAGATACGTTATCCGAAAGATGTTCTATCCGTGTTCTTTATTTTAAATAAATATTCCGTCATTTTGAATTCCAAAAATCTCTTTTACAAGTTTTTAAAGGTAATAAATATTTTTATTTATAATATTTCAAAGTACAAATTCTTTGGACGAACATTTTTCTTTTCTACTTCAGTAGGTCAAAAAATAAATAAATAAATAAATAAAATAAACAAGATACTCCATTTATTGAGTAAATACACGGCTTTGTGGCAAGCTAAGTATTTACTTCAATAGTCAGAACATCTGCTCGATTTTTTATTCATGTAATGTTAGTGCATAAACGCAACGATATAACCTCTTCTTCTTCTTCTTCTTCTTCTTCTTCTTTTTTTCATTTTAAATTTCTTCTATCTAAACTAACCGAGTTTTAAATTATTTGTAGATTTGTTTGCCAGTGCGTCCTCCAGTAATTTCAAGAGGCATAAGACAAGATACACGATGAAATAAATTATCTAGGGCCTGCATCTACTTTAATGGAATTATATCTCTTGTAAACATAGCAATTTTGTAAATTATTCCATAGATTTAACTCGCAGTTAGGAATCTCTAAGCCCAATTTATTTTCTGGTATTCGGTTAGAAAAGCATCTAGGAAAGTTGCTCCGAATTTAATTTTAGGAATAGTTTCGCCCACATCGCAGTTTCTTTGCCCCCTTCTCTTTTTTTTTCTCCTGCCATTAAGCTGTAATGAACGCGTTAAGAATCTCCAGTTTTGTCTTTAAGTGATTTATCCCGCTCGTTACAAATCCTGTTGTGTAGATATTGTAGCTGGTGTGACGTCGAAACGTTTCCGGCAATAATCTCCTCCAGATCATATATCGTTGGAGAGATACCGATAATTATAACGTTGATGCTCTCCTAAATATGCCTCGAATGTTACGACTTGTTGTTCCGCTATTCTATCTGCCGTTTGGCAACAATGATACCCGATAGCCTCATTTCGGAATTATGCAGTAACCAAGATATTATGGGTTGGTGAATTCAAACGCGGAGCGCGCGCGTTTGGAGCATCCTCTTGTTTTATGGAAATTTTATGTCCATCATTTTGAGCAAAAACTTTCTTCCCTTTCACACAGGATATACCGACTCATTTAGGAAGAGGAAGAGAACAACTTAATCGCTAAACCCCGTGTGGGCTCTTGTATAGATAAAGATATATTTGTATTCTATAAAGGGTTTAGGATGACCCGAAACATTTAGGAAACGAATTGTATTGTTTTTTTTTTCGAGGATTGCATACATTTTAAAAAGAATTTAACCCCGTTTCTCACTCTTCCGGTATTAAGCAATTTAGCAGTTATAAAATTGAACCTGTTGAAGGAATATAAGAAAAACGCTGAAAATCTATAAGCGGTTTATGCAAGAAAATGGGCAAAAATACGTATAAGAGTTGTAAAGTGGGAAACGTTGTCGAGCTTGCAAACAAACCCATCGCCCCTCTTTTGGTTTATCATATGGCACATTCCGGGAATCGAAAGCTAACGCCCCCTGTCGGGAGTTTTTATCGCCAGACGGTATTTTAATTCCACTTCCGTCGCGCAATTTTATTAGTTCGACAGGATAGAATACTCATTAACTTAAGAATCGATCGGAGAGGTTATTTGTAACATAAAACTTCCCCATTCCATTCCTCTCGCTCTAAAAAGAAATCTTTTTACAACGTTTTTGCAGCGTACAAAACTGCCTTCTGTAGCTTCAGTTGCCAGAACCGATCAAACTTCGATTCGATTTTTACATGTGAGAGAGAACCCTTAAAAAATAAGAAAAAAATGTATGTAATTAAAGAAGAGAAGTTTTGAAAGGCTGGAAAATTCTTAAATATTGCATTTAGAAAGAACAACGGCGTAATTTAATTGACTTTCTTCTTTTATTTTGATCTCCTTTACTTTTAACTTGAAATTAACACGGCGTTTTCTGTAAATTTCAACTTTTGACCGTTATTTTCCATTTCAAAAATTGAAATTAACACGCCGTTTCTATGTAAATTTCACAATTCTGACCGTTATTTTCCATTTCAAAATTTTAAATTGTAAAATTTATTATTTAATCAGAAAGAAACCTGTTTTTTTTTTTTTTTAAATTCGTAAGAAAATATCGATTAAATAAGAAAAACAGTAGATTCGCTAGCATCCATTAATAATTTATTAAAAGAAAATAGAGTGGATGTATATATGTATGTACTTTTGTGCATGCACTCTGTATACATGTTTGTGTCTATATGAATATAGTAATAATAAATTTTAAATTAACTTGGAAAAAATAGGAGAAGGGGAGAAAAAAGAAAGTTTGTAAACTAATTCTGGTGATTCCCATCCAAGAATTTCTTTTCTGCACTGCAGTGGAACTAAACTTTTCCAAAATTCTCCATCAGAGAATAAGGAAAAGGGATAAGTTTTATTTTAAAAGTAAGAAAAAAAAAAAAAAATTCTGAAACCGTCAGAAAGAAAAGGAATCACAACCACGACTCTTAACAACACGAAAAATAATCTCCTCCAGATCATATATCGTTGGAGAGATACCGATAATTATAACGTTGATGCTCTCCTAAATATGCCTCGAATGTTACGACTTGTTGTTCCGCTATTCTATCTGCCGTTTGGCAACNTAAACTTTTCCAAAATTCTCCATCAGAGAATAAGGAAAAGGGATAAGTTTTATTTTAAAAGTAAGAAAAAAAAAAAAAAATTCTGAAACCGTCAGAAAGAAAAGGAATCACAACCACGACTCTTAACAACACGAAAATCTATCTTTGAGAACGATAATTCTTATCTTTTTTTTATTCTCGTCACTTTTTTCTCGTTTCTTCCCCATTCAAACAATTTCCCCTTTCTCGTGCCGCATCTAATGTAAGAAGCAAACGTTGACGCTGTTCCTTAGGCTGTTACAACTTAGAGCTCTGGTTATAGGTAGATTTTGAAAAGTCGTTGATATTATTCCAACTGAAAACCTTTCTCTGAGGTAATAAGAATCTGGAGAAAGCTAAGCCCTCTACTCACTCCCATTCAACAGCAGAGGTACGCTTTTTCTTTGAATAATTCAGACTCGGAGACATCGAAAAATCAAATGAATGCAAATTACACTGCCGAAAATGCTTATCTGCCACATTTTCCATGTAATAAATCTAAAATTTTGTCCACTACGTTGCCGTGTATTACACACCATTTTCTATTCCAACTTAAAAATGTGCCTTATATAACTCTCCACTTTTCTTTCCGTGACGATTCGTGTTATCACCAAAAGAACTAGTTATGTATTCAAATTTAGATAATTTTATGTTCTTTTTTCTCTCTTTTTTCCAGGCTAAGCTGAAAATAGGTCGTGTTGAGAGAAAATAAACAATAAGTGTTCCTTTTTTTTTCTCTCTCCCCTCGGTAAGAAATAAGTTTAATAATGTTTTCGTGTAATGTCCATCTAGTGGTAAATAGTTTTCTGAGCAAAAAGAAATTTACGCATTTTCCCGTTTCATTTCCTTCCATTTGATTAAAGAAAGGATTCTTTTTTTTTTTTTCCTTTTTTCCCCCTTTTTCTCTTTCGTGAATCAGGTTAGTTATACGTCCTTTTCTTTCTTCAGCTGCTCTCTTGGGATATACCTTCCAGACGAAGAATCGCACGAGTTGTAAACTATACTAAAATAAAGTTTGGCGGTAAAAATTTTATACTTGATAGAATTATAAGTATTTTTATTACCGAAATCTTAGCATCTAGTTTTATTCTGTAGCAGATTTTTCCCTCTTTCCTACGTGGCACATACCAAACCGAATGCTGTAGATTAAACGCGCATCCAGCAGTTAATTGAATGAA
>NW_019387786.1:0-9099 GCF_000671375.1 Centruroides sculpturatus | reverse complement strand
GTAAAATATTATATTAAGAATAATTAGATATTTTATTCGTTATATCGTACAATAATTAAATAAATAACATTATACTAGTCACTAGTCTATTCAATGCAGTACGAATTTGGCATTAGCCTTGGCTCTCGGCATCGGAATTTTGAAGTGAAGGGGGCGATACAACGTTGAAGGGGGCGACGATTCGTTACAGGTTGAGAAACACTGGCTCTAACAAATGAAGGAGAAAGTGTGTGTGTATTGCTGCTTCTTTTAAGGTTTTACTACTTGAATACAATAAATAACTTCATTTACTTCAATTTTCTTCTATAGGCTCACTCTTATCCCGGCTCAAATGCCTTGGGATAAGATTGATACTATTTTCAAATATAATAAAATTAAGGTCATTCTTCAGATTAATTAATTGACATGTTAAATTACGATATATCATGTTCAATACATTACTTCTGTATAAATTAATATAAAAAAGACGTATTTTGGATCTAGTCCAAGTAACAAGAAATGGACAAGGAAAAATTAATGACATCTGATAATATTATTGGAATACTATAGCGCAAACTTAAAATTAGACTATGATAATTTACATGCTGCGACTAACTAAAATTTGTACAGTTAATATTATAAAGTGTTAAATGAACCATTGCATTTGGTTCTAACATGTTAACTAAATATGACTAAGCCTTTAAAACGCTTTAGATTTAACTTTAAATCTAAAGCCTTTAAATAATGATGATCTGTTAAAGCCTTTAAAGCTTTAACAGATCATCATTATTTATTGTTATTTTTAGATTTAAAAAAATATTTCTGTTTTCCTGTCACCAAATGTGATTGGGAAAATGGTAAACGACATCTCTCCTAGATGAACGATTTATACAAATGTATTATTATTAACATTTGAATATTCGGTATGCGAAGGAAGTCTGGCCAATAATGAATGGATACAATTATATTTATGTAAGACGTTTTATATTATGTAAAATGGTCTTTTTATTTGAGTATTAGCCTACATTTTTTTTAAAAACTCTTTCCATTCTGTAGGCATTAAGAGGGCAGTATCATTACATTAAAAATTCTATTTAAATTTTCTATTTACAGTACTGTTAATTGCTTCATATCTTTAACATTGCTTATTGTTTAGAATTTTCTAAAAAGGTTTTAAGTACAGTATTTATTATACTCAACATTGTATATTTTACTTTTATTCTATTTACATATATACAAAAAAATATATAGATCACAACTAACAGAGAGAAAACAGCTCTTTTTCACATATCCAGTATTTTAGTTGTACTGTATAGTACATAGGTAAGTAATCATTTAATAAAACATTTCTAATAGTTTATTTTAATATACAATAGTACTGTAAAATTGTTTAATTTAATAGACCTACAGTATATTCAATAGTTGATTTCATAATGCAATTAGTTTATAAAAAGTACGATTTTGACTGACTTTTAATTTAAATTTTAGAATTATAAATCGATGTTTATTTCAAGTTATCTTAGTCTGTTTATAATATCATGAGTATACAGAAACCTATCAGTGCTGTACAGTACAGTACATATTATCTTTATTTAAAAGGTTATGGGAAAATATTAGCAGAGATTTCACTATCAAATCATCATATTTTAACCCTAAGACAACTTTAATAAACTGGTTCATTAAATATCTGTCACTTATTGAATATGTAAGCAGAAGGCAAATCCGAGTTCTACTGCATACTTCATTTTTGATTAAATAGTTCAGCGGTTCCCACAATCTCAACCTGTCTTGATTTGCGTACCCTTGGCAGCCCATTTTCCTAACTGGGCTGCAATTAAAAAAAATTGTAGACCCACAAATTCCCATTGTCGTCCGTCGGTCCGTCAGTCTGTCTTTCTTTCCTTAACCTCGAGAACAGTTAGGCAGATGAAATTCGAGGCCGGATATGGAAAGCTTAGGGGCAGGAGACCCCGAATAACTATATATGAACTTCCGATGCAAACCGAAAGTCATGTTATTTCAATTTAAAAATTTTCTCTTGTAAGGTGACTTTGTTGCTAACAGGAAAAGTATGATGTACAGGGGCAACACACTATTAATTTGTGATGGAGATCATATATTTTAAATTAAATAAATTTAAAAAATATGATTAAAAATTGAGCTAGTTTTATTTCCCATTTTTTAAAAGTTTTATATCACGTTAAACAATGACGCCTTGATTAATTATACAGTGCTGCATATGTAAGAAAAGTTTTTTAATCGAAAAACGTTAGAGGAAAATAAATATAATAAAATTATAATTATATTTTTATTTAAAACTAAGTACCGAGTACTATGACGTCGCCAAAAGCCTCAACGCAGAATCCGAATATTCTTATATTGCATCCACCATTATTAATTTTTTTATTTTTCGCATACCCCAAACTACCAATCGCTGGAATACAAGGTAGTTGAATTGTTTCAAATGTAATGTACTTTTATTATTTTGATACATCAATAAAACAAGCTAATTTAGAATGTACCCCGTTGAATATGCTCCTTACAAATTAGTAAATAGAACTTTAGAATTTTTAAAAATTTGTGAAAGCTGTCCGTAAAAATGTATAGATAAACAAAATATCCTGAATTATTTAAAAATATATAAAAAGTTATTAAATGTCATTTATGTAAAGCAGCATTAAAAAAAATAATGATGATATTTATGCTCATCTCTTAAAGAACCTGGTTTACGATAGTAATTCATTCTAAGAGTAAGGTAGCTAATTTTAATTTTAATGTTAACAACCCCAATTTTTTAAATGTGAAATTTTGCTTTAGAATTCTGAGTGGTTTATACAAGTTTCTGAATAACAAATTGACAGCTGCACAGTATAAACTGCCAGTATAGCCTATTCTATCCACAGCATCCTTTAAATGTTCTATCGGATATAAACATCATCCTTTAAGTGTTTTATCGGAATTGACTCATCGATAAGTCAATTAGCAAGTCCAATGAAAGACATAAAAAAGTTTGGATTTCTGTTTTCATTTGTGTGATGAAAAGAAATCAATTATGTGTTTTAATTTTTAATACACGTGGATATTTAAAAAAAACGGCGGAGCATTCTGCAAATAAGGTCGATGCGATTAGTTTTAAGCGTTTCTGTTATACAAAAAATATTGAAAATTTAAAATATTTAAAGACGTGTTGAAAGTTTCAATATTTTATGAACATATCGCTGATCAGGCAGAAATCAAGTTGCGAATACGTGCATATCAGTACGTCCAATAAAAACAGTCCTCTTTAATTAAATTATCATCGCTGTAATTGTCTCCTTAGTTTGGTTGAAAGATCTCTGACTCTTTATATCAGATCATATTACAAATCATCTGAGGTCCTAAATCTGATTTAATTAGAAAACAATATTTTCACTAATCTCAAATCAGTTCCTTATATTATCCACTTCAATTTAAACGCGCTCCTCTTACAAGAAGACGCTAATGGATCACACATAATAATGAGTGACACAAAGAAGCTTTTCTGATCTAGTCATCGAGTTATAAAGTTAATTTGAAACAATACATTCTGCAAATGGTGCAAGTTATAAAGCTAAAAAGCTGATATCTCTGACATGTAGGCTAATATTTAAGACCCATCTCCGATTTTGTTTTTATGTGGTCTGCCATAATTTTGCCAATTATTATCGATTGCATATGATAGCTGTATTATCAGTGGTGTGTCAGGATTTTGAAAGACATAAAAAAGTTTGGATTTCTGTTTTCTTTTGTGTGATGAGAAGAAACCAATTATGTGTTTTAATTTTTAATACACGTGGATTTCAGAATACGGGTATTGCTCAGTTTAGGAGGAATAAAGCTCGTGCCCCTGTCGTTTTTCGGAGAATGTTATTCAATTACCTTACAATCATTTTAGTTAGTTAATTTTGTGTAATTAAAGTCAAGCGATATAAGTTATTATATTTTTAAAGTAACAAAACTGGTAAGCACCTCTTGCGTATTATTTAAATATTAAATTCGATAACCATAATACGAATTTGGAAACTTATCAAGGAATAAGACATGAACTTTATGTATGTACTGAACACTTATTTTTGTCATGTTTCTGTAGATTTTAATACGTAAATATTTTATTCATTAATATTATATTATATTGTTTTGTATTTTGTTAACAATAGTCGGTCAAAGAACTTTTGTCGAATAATATATAACTTACATCTCTTTCCTCTAAAAACAATCATTTATTTTAATAAAATTTTTTGATTAACGAATGTATTTTCTGTAAATATTTTTCTATTATTTTACAATAAGTTTGATTTATAAAACTTCAGATGTGATTTAGAAAACGTTATCAAAATGAAAGTGTTTTGAAGGATCCAGAAATATATTGCAAATATTCAATCGACGTATTAATTAAATTAGAATACCAAGAAACTAACGAAGTGTTGTAATAGTTAATTTTTTTTAAATGTTTAAAAAAGTGTAAATTTATTACGAAAATATTGAAATTTATGAAAATGCGATAAACGTAATTTTCCTCAATTTGTTTCAACACGTAATAAATTAATATCGTTAGTTTTTAACTTATTTAAAGTTTTTTCTAGTGTTTTTCTATCACAGCTTTTCAATAATAAAGAAAAAGTATGGCTTTCATGCAAAAAAAATTGATTGCGAGACTTTTACGAACCGACTTATTATATTAAAGATTTGAAAGGTATTGATTTTTCTCGAATCTCACTAAATATAACTACATTTTTAAGAAGTTGGCTTCTTATTTTCTAGGCTTATTAGCAAATTGGCTGTTAATTAACTTATTACACATGAAATCATTTATCATAAATATCTCTTTCTTAATTTTATAGGACACAGAGTATAGTAATTTAAAATATTCTGTTATTCAAAATCTTTATTGGCTACAAGATCCACAAGTGTCTGTTTATAATAAAAGAATGTTCGACCATCAAGAACAAGTTAAATTAAGAGTTCGACATGTGAAAGTTTATGGAAATTGAAAAACAATACGAAAAAATAATATTGATTGCTAAAGTTATTTAATTCTGTATTGTTTCTTTTATTACTCATCTAGTTCTTAATGTTGTTATATCTAAATAGAAGGGCACTTATAAAACTATTATTATCTGTATAATAATAGTCGGATGAATTTGATACGTTGGTATTTTTTTATCGACATTTATCCGCCGAATCGATCTTATGATTTAATACGTCACGTGGTAAATATCGATACGCGAAGAGAAATTCCCATTCAGATTACAAAAGAATGGAATTCGCCATTCGGCGCAAGCCGGAAAGAGTGGCGCGCGCCGATACACGCGCCGGCGCGGCTGGGAGTGCGGATTCCGGCGAATGAAATGCGCATGCGCCTCGGATGAAAGACCGGCCGGAGGAAGAGCGAAGCAGGCGGCCGGGACTGGACGTCGGCGACAGAAACGAGGGATAATCGTCCGGACAGAAACCATGATCCGGCGGAAGGACCAGCGAGGCCCGCAGCCGCTTCTTCTTCGTGCGACCGTCTCTGCTTGCTGAGCGGCTTCCGGACGCGGACGGCCGTTCGTAGGATGCGTGGAGGCCGACCCGGACCCCGGTTAACCCGACTACTCTGATGTCTTCGAGGAAAGAAAGCGTTTCGTCCGGACAGGACAACGGAGCCGGCGTCAGGACCAAGAGGTTCTCCTTCGCCAAGCTTCCCGACATCCACTCCGAGCAGGACGGTAAGTCTATCTTCATCCTCTTCCGCACCGTCCTCCCGGACGGATCCAAAGGCACGGCGCCATTTTGGCGCCGGAGAAAGTCCGGTGCGCACTCATCTTCTCTTCCACCCTTTCTAGCCGAAACGGACACCTTGATTCCCACCGCCGAGTACCATTACTCTTCCACGCAGACCGGATGCGCGGGTGAGTTCCGCTTTCCGTCCGACGTCTAGTGCCGTTTTCCTCCCGCGTCGTGCCGGCCCGCCTTCCGACTCCGGAAATACCCCCGAAATAGGGGAAGCCCGCTCCGTCCGGCGCCGTCGTCCCATTTCTTCCTCCTCTCTCCATCGATCGCGGCGGAGGGTAGAAGAACGACGGTCTCGGGCATCGATATTCTCTCCACCCTGGGATTTATCGGTTCCACAGTTTTAGTCTTGTATAAAAATCAAAAATTCAACGAAAATCGGCCGAGTGGGAAGGACCGGGATGAACTTGTGATAATATATAAATGTATAGGCCTATATTAACAAACACCCGAAATTGCTTGGTATAGCGCGAATGTGGACTATTTATATTTGCATGTTATCGTTGTCGAGATTTCGGACCCTTTACGCAGAGCCAACTAAATGATTTTGATCGACGATACAGAGCTTGCAGCAGACTCTGACAGAAGGGTGGGAGCGTTTGGGAAGACGCCAACGGTACTGACCGATGATGCCAAGCAAGGGCTTTAAGGAGCAATCGGGGATGACCCAAATGACGTAATATCCGATGTTAAAACGACCGATGCGCGAAAAATTTCTGGGCTTTAAGCTATGAAAATCGAAATGTCCAAGTTATTTTTATGAGATGTGAAGAGGTAGCGAGTCCATTCGTAAACGTGTACAGTATTTACCTTAATTAAGGCAATCGTTACAGATTAAAAATATCTTTTATTCGGCAATTTCTGACTGAACTTTCACTTACGATTCTCGAATTCGGTCGTCTTAATATTTTTTATTCGCCATTCTTTACGCATTTAACGTTTCTTCCTTCCTTTTCGATTTTTAAAATATACGCTAATTTATTTATCATTTTAATTATTTAAGTTCTCGAATTTTTACTCGTATTTTTTTTCTTTTATTTTTCTTCTATCTAAAACTACATTTGACGACGATAAAAAGTGACGCATCCTCAGCGTCACAAGATAGTAGAGTAACATCTATAAAAAAAAAAGTCGATAGGTATCACCTGCTATCAGTAAAGGTATCGTTCAATTACGAAGTGAAGAACCGTTTTAGCGAAAACTTTTTTCTTTTATAATTTTTTTATTAAAGTTTTATACAAAATTCAAGATAACTGTGCATAGAAATTTGATATAAAATTTTAAAACAAGAAAAGAATAGATATGCAAGCAAAAGTCTGAAACGTTTATAAAACTCTCAACAAAAGTATAGAGTAATGTCGACCAATAGAAATGTTTGTAAAGCGTGAAGAACAGAGAATACGGTTTTCCCCCTTGTCTGCTATTCGCTCGAATGGCTCATCTGGCGCGTCGAATTGTCGCCTGTATAGAATGAAATTCGGTAGGTCGGGCCAACGGAAGTCTAGCTTTACCGGAACCGAATCGAGACGTACGATTTGATTTCTGTCTCGCCACAATGGAATCCGAATGCGACGTTATTAATCATTACCTCCGATCGTTTTTCGACCAATCGTTTCGGATGAAAGGCGCCGTCATCCGAATTTTTAACAGATATGGCGACTGTGCCGTCATTCCCGTACCTTCCTCTTTTAAGTGCGGGTCAGTAATTCTCGGGAAAATAACTGGTGATGCAATAAATTATATGACGATTCTGTTTTATTTATTACAAATGAATCTATTTACTGGATTTAAAGATTTATAAACCTATTCATCTACCCGCTTATTAACGACACTCAAATAATTATCCGAATCCCAAATCGCTATTCGACGGCTGCGCACTGGCATAATACGGTTCCACCTGAGATGTCAGATTTCACTTTCTCTTTAACGTCTGTCTCCGTAATCATTATTCTTATTAATTTCTCTTTTCCACTTCTCAAACGGTTGTGATTTACTAACATCAAATGAATATTCCTAATTTGCTAGCTAGCTATTTGTCCGTACACACTTACACTACGAAGAATACTGTAGAGAAATGAATTACACTTGCTTTATTTTATTTTTAATTAAAAAGAATTGAAATAGCAGCGATTCAAATGCTAATTATCCCTGAAATAAAATGAAGTGTTCGTTTCATTGTTATTTCATTCGTGTCGATTGGAAATTTCCGAAGTTTATTCAAACTGCATTGTTTGCGTGACTCTACATATGAACCGAATATAGTTATTGAAATTCTTGCTGCATCTAATTTGCTGTAAGAGTTTCATCTTTGAATATCCTGCGAAAATATTAATATAATCTGCATGTATAGCTTTGTCCTTTAAGCTTTTAAGGTAGTGAGTTTTAACATTTTTTTTAAATTTATTAATATTTTTTTAAAGTGCTTATTAAATTTGAAGTTTTATTTGATTTCTTGTAATATTCTGCGTCTAAACTTTATTTTAGCTTAAAATTATAAGATAAAAGACACAAGTTATATATACATAACGTAACATACAATATATGTATTTAAATATTTAGGGACATTTTCCTAATATATTTCATACGTATAATATAATTGTTAAAGAAATTAATTTTAGTAATTTCGTCTTATAATCAGAGAAAAAGGTAAAGAGCTATGTTAAGTACAGTACAGTTAAACTTCTAGACTAGGGGTGGGTAAACCGCGGCCCCCATTAATATTAAAAATATATCAATTTCCCAATTTAAGGGATGTATGCAGCAAAAATTCTGTTATTTTCTACAATTTATTAAAAATTTAGTAAAAAGTAAAACAAGAAATCGGCTAACAGACTCACATCAAAACTAAAACTAGAGGTAACTAATATTTAACCAAATATTTTTGATATATTACGTTCACATCAAAGTCAAATTAAGCGTGTTAATTTATAATCATATATGAATTGTGATTCACCCGCGTGTTTGTTTCTTTTTCTCGTGTGCGGCCCACATCAGTTCGAAAATTTTAAATGTACCCCTTACATAGAAAAAGCTTGCCCATCCCTAGACAATGGAAACATAAAAATGGCCATTGTTTAGAAGTTTTTGTATGCATTTTTGTTTAAAAAATTATTTAATACATTTTTGAAAATAGTCGCCGTTTGTTATTGGAGGTTTGACCACCCCTAGACAATGGAAACATAAAAATGGCCATTGTTTAGAAGTTTTTGTATGCATTTTTGGTTTAAAAATTATTTAATACATTTGTATTAAATCATTTGATTGAGATTAGAATTCAATTTAATCATAAAAAGAAATAGAGTTTCCATTTCTGTAATTGTTTAGTTTTTT
>NW_019387785.1:7874-9427 GCF_000671375.1 Centruroides sculpturatus | reverse complement strand
ACGGCTCACGTATTTGTAAAATCTAAGTGACTCGTACAACATGGAATTCATATAAAACGGAATAATCAACAGTGTTATAGAGGGGTCGACTGTATACTTCAAAGTTGTATCTGATTCTAGTGTTAACTACAAGTATACCACTGAACATACTTTTTGTTGAAGTCAGTAACTTAATAAACAAAAATTTTCAAGAACTATATTTTTGTTGTCAATTATTAACTCTAATTTTTACATCTTTCTTTTCATAAAGAAATTGAAGATTGATTTAAAAGGTGAGAAAGAAGAATTGATTTCTTCATTATAAAAGTAAAAAAATACAACTGAAGAAATTGTAATTGATTTTGGAAATACAGTTTTTTAAAAATGTTTTTATTTTAAAAAANCATTTGCAAAATTTATCTTTTCCTTCTTGTTTACTGGCTTTATTTATTATTTTTTCTTTAATTATAATTTTTAAAATTGTTTCTGGATTGATTTCTCTTCCAAACTTATTTTAAATAGCAGTATTTATTTTTGTAACAGATAAATTAGGAGTAATCTTAACATCTTTGAGAATTGATTGGTTTTTTTCAATCAGTCAGATTTGGCTTTGCTTTAAGTTATTTGAAGTTTGAAATTTTTGAATCATTTTATTGATTGAACTGAACAGTGCCATGACATTTTCTAACTAGTTTAACAATTTTTCTTAACGTTTTACCTTTATTAAAATGAAATTTCTTTTTTTAGTTGTTTCTACATTTTTACTTCTCATTTCAAAAAATGGTTAAGAAATGAAATTGAAGCATAATATTATGCAATTCTAATAGGTAATTTCACTAATCATAAATAATTGGTCATGTTATAAATTGTATTTTCTTACAGTAATATGTGCAAGTAGGAATTGTGTATAATTAATTTTGTCAGTAAGATGTTTGCAAGCATGACTGCTTCAAATGGGAGACAGATGGATAATTACTTTTGTCTTTGAAATTAGTAGAATGAATCTAATTAAACCTTGATTTATTGAAATGAAATGAATAATTATTATAAATATTTTTTGAATATCAAAAGCAATAAAATATATGCTATTAAATTGATTACGCTCTTTAAATTTAATTAAATCTATTAAAATTTAATTGAATTTAAATTTTGTATTTTTACAGGTATAGATGATTATGCAGCATGGACAAAATGGTCCTTGTATCACAAAAAAATCAAAGATAAAAACGTCTGTAGAACATTTGTATCTGTATGAATATTTTTGTGAATATAAGTAAAAAATAGATAGAATTTGTTATAAGTAAGAATTAAATTTTTTTAATCTTTGTATTATTTAGAGGAAAAATATAATGGTTTCCAACACTTTTTCAATGACATTAGATTTCATTACATAAAAATATTAACTTGTACTGGAATTAGAAAGAATTAAGCAAAATTATCACCTTTTTAAATATTTCAGCAAATAATTTAATATTGTAAAAACGCTTTCAATCGTCTTTAACGATCTTCATCAGTTGAAGATTCCTTCATTACATAATTGAAAAAAGTGATTATGATGTACTTACATGGTAGGT
>NW_019387785.1:0-6215 GCF_000671375.1 Centruroides sculpturatus | reverse complement strand
TTAAGTAAATATTTTACCAGAGGATTATTCATCCTATATGATGATCTCAGCATGAGCATCATCAATTGGTAACAGTTTTTGGGTGCATTCATTAATAGCAGTCGCTCTGCAACGGACGCGCACTGCTGTTTGTAGGCATTTAGGATCAATGGTGAAAGAAATATGGTGGTATCCGCACTATCGATGGTAGGATGGATGGATGGAGGAATCTATAATTCTAAAATGAGCTTTTAGAGGCAAAAGAAGGGTCCCAATTGTAAAATTTAACCATTAAATGGATTATTGTTGAAGGAGCATTCAAAGTAGCCACAAAAACAATTAGAATGCTCATGCAGAGTTACAGGCAGTGGTGATATTCAGCGGGTTCGCACAGGTTCGGCCGAACCCGTTGTTAACATTTTCGAAGTTTTCCGAACCCGTTGTTAAATACACGTAACGTTTCTCAGTGGTTTTGTTTCTTTTAAAAAATATATTAAAATATACGTATTATACTCTGTAACACTACTAGAGCCTTATATCATGTTCGCCTGGTGCAATCTCCATCGACCATGCGATTGAACCTCGTTTCAGTCGAGATTGAAACGAGGTTCAATTGCAATCGACTCGAGAGAGTTCTCGAAACTACATCCAGTCATAAGAGAGATCCCACAATCCCACGCGCGCGAGAAAATGCAAGATGGCTGCGGAACATGTGTCGAGCTATCGACAGCGAAATAAGAAAGATATTGTATTTCGAGAGACGATGACATCTGTCTATTATTATAATAATACCTAACGATAAAATAAATGATTTAGAAAAAGTTTTTCTTGTGTAACTGCTTTCCCTATGAGTTTTTCTGATTAAAAAAAGCCAATTTTTATGTTTATAAAATATTTTGAATCAAAATATTAAAATATGTACAAAATAAACCATTTTGAACACTCTTTTTTATTATTTATAAAAAAAATATAGTTCTGGCATAAACAATGTTAATTTTAACTGACTTAATTTTGCGAACGCAACTTTTTTATTTATATAAGTATCTTAAGGTCAGTTTTTTGAGCTAATGTTGCTAATGCACCATTTGAGCGAAAAAAAATTGTTAAGGAAAAATTTTCTGTTAGCGAACCCTTTGTTAAGTATTTCGAATATCACCACTGCATATTACACTAGAAAATCTATAGCTTACAACAAATATTCCATAATTATTTATCAGTGTATCATAGTTATATCAATAAAAAAAAATCAGAGTAATAAATTTTATACAAATCCATATAAAATTTAACTAATTGCACTATTTATGCATTCTTAGTTAAACAAATTAACTCCATTCATATTAAAAATTAATTTAGATAATAATTTCATTATTTAATAATGATTAGTTAATAATGGTTCATCCATTTTTGACATTTCAGATAAAATTTTTTATGATAAATAAATAAAAAAAATACTTTTTTTTTACTTAATTAATTTTAGTTTTTCTATTCAATTTTACTTTAGAGATATTGTGCTTATTTATTTCCTAATAGTCTTTTCTTAGCACTTTAGAAGAAAAGCATCAGAAAAACTTTTAATTGGCAGATCTCAATAAAGTTTAAATTTCTTTATTTTTCCCTTGGAGAAAGATTTGCTATTTACTTTCACAATACATTATTTTAACAAATTTACTCAAGAATATTAATTATTATTGTAAAAATTAATTTATTTACATTATTTATCCATATTTTAGTTATAAAAATTAATTTTTTAATCTTAAAAATAATGATATCTGTATTTTCTAAATATTTATAATTTATTACTGTTTCCATTAAAGAAGATAGCTTCTAACAAGAATGTAAGAATAAAAATAATTTTGAAGACAGAGTCTGTCCAAAAGGAACCACCATTTATTCACTTTGTGTTCCAGCCTACAAACTTTTTTGATGACTGACCTTTCTTTGTAGGCTGTTTAGCTGTCAACAGACTATCTTCAAAATTATTTTTATTCTTACATTTTATAAAATAATCGCCATCCAATGAAATTCTACAATTAAGAATGTAAGAAAATTTTAATTTATACAAATAAAGAAAAACTAAATTAATAATTGACAAGACTATGTCTTGTTTATAAAATCGTACTGCCTGCTTGTCAGGAGTTGCAATTTGGCACAGAGTATTAGGTGCCCAAATCATGTGCGCATAAAATAAACCAGATTTGTAGGTACTCAGGGGACCAAGAATCGAGTCAAAATAAAATTCAAAATGGTGACAGGCAGCAGTGCAAGATTTGCGCATGTGTTGCTCATTGGAAAGTTGGAAATGCGAATGTTGCAAAATCAAATTTTGACAAACACATGTGTTGGGAAGTTCAAAATGAGAAATCAAATTTTGGCAAACAAATCTTTGAAAAAAATCCATTTACCTGTCCTGTGTTATTCCTGGTCACAATGTGCTGACAATGTACCATATCTCTGGTCACAATGTTCTGACCTTGATCGGTTGACCCGAGATATCTCGTTTCAGCATCGAACCTTTTTTCAAAGTAGATGACACCAATTGTTATAATTTTATATTAAAACTAACTTCCAAAATACAATTTCTTTTTTTCTACATTTATTAATATATATATATAGTTTGTGCAAAATAAAAAAATAATTTCAGATGGTACAATAGCTAGGATTGTTTTTTTTCAAAAACAGGAAACTTTTGTTAGGCATCGACAAAAATTCAACCTGGGCCGACATGCAACAGAGAGAAATTTTGAAATTGGATAGGTTAATTTCACCGAAAATGCATCATGGATAACTTTGTGGTTGTAGCCAGTGAAGTTTGAAAGAATGCACTCAAAACCAGTGATACCAAAGATTGGAGAATGAGAACAAGACCCGCCTTGAGTGTCAAAGTGATTCTGCTTAGTAGTGAGTCTCTGAGACATAGTCTTGTCCCAAATATAGCCTTGCTGTTTTACTTGTTTTTATCTATTTAGTCCTTAAAATACATAAATATAAATCAAACAAAATATTTCTAATTTATGAGCTGCATTTCACAATCATTGGGTTTAAAATATTTATTAATTGTACTTTTTGTAGTTTACTGACTTTTTAACTATTATGACTAATTTGAAAAACAACTATAATTAAATACATAATGAAATTTTTACTGTTATTGAAGAATATTACACTCAAACAGTTAAAATATATAAAAAGTACTTTGTAATTTTGATATTTATTTTAAAATTTTAAATAAATCCAAGCAAACTTATTAAAGTATTTGATTTATTTTTTTTTAACAAAAAAATTACCTGTCCTTCTTCTCTTGTGGAAGAGAAAGTCTTTTTCTTTGGAACCCAGCCACGATTTACAAGTATAGTTAAACTATAAAAATATTATTAAAGTTATAAGAAGAGGTAATAATAAAGATAATAAACAATTATATATATATATATATATATTTGTGTATATGTATACATACAGGTATCCCTCATACATATATCATTGCTTTCCTTCAACACAATTCAAGAATTGGAAACATCCCTGTACAATTTACATGAATTTTAAAGTCCCAAAGATTAATTTACTTTCATTAAATATTCAAATAATTTTGGGTCAATTTAAAGCCTTTATCCTTTTTTAACATTCTAATCAATGTTAAAAAAGGATAAAGACTTTAAATTGACCCAAAATTATTTGTCATTATTATTTGAAAATTTAATGATCCTGTACAAAATGTCACAATTTTTAAGTGTAAACACTATCATTTGATATTTATTTTATTTTATGCAAGTATGCCTGTTTCCTATGGATTTTAGAATATTGAAATTTTCAATGATACTTCATGTCTTTCACCCAGTTTTCTTTAATAAGAACTGATTATACAATTTTTCTTCTTCCTTGTTCTGGCTTTCCTATGATCCAGGTGTCATTATTGTTAATGAAAGTGCTCTAAATGAAAGACTGTCATTGTGTTTTGTTTTTATAGATTAAATTAAAAGTTACTATGTAAAAGATTAAATTTTTAAAGATCTCTTAGGTAAATGTAAACAAATGAAAAAAAATCAGATTTTATGAAAAATGTGAAAAATCAAGATGTTGCTAATACTTTAGATTAAGGTCAACAGGAAAGCTCAGATGGTGTTTAGCAGTGAAGAAAACATTAATATTAATGTGCAATACTTTTGATTGTGATTGTTTGTTAATTATTGATTGCTATACTAAACATATTTCTCTTAATTACAAGAAAGAATATTATACTTTTGCTAACTTTTTGAACCTAACCCTATGTTTTGTATTAGTCCTTTGTTTCATATAACATGGACTTGCATAACTTGACATGTTTTCAGAACCTAAATACTGTGTTATTCAGAGATATCTGTACATTCATATAAAATATACAAACATTTTTATATATTACATACAATTTTATATATTTTATATATACAAAAATATATTAAAAATATTTTTGAAGTCAGTAATTTTTTAAAATAAAAACATTTTTAAAAAACTGTATTTCCAAAATCAATTACAATTTCTTCAGTTGTATTTTTTTACTTTTATAATGAAGAAATCAATTCTTCTTTCTCACCTTTTAAATCAATCTTCAATTTCTTTATGAAAAGAAAGATGTAAAAATTAGAGTTAATAATTGACAACAAAAATATAGTTCTTGAAAATTTTTGTTTATTAAGTTACTGACTTCAACAAAAAGTATGTTCAGTGGTATACTTGTAGTTAACACTAGAATCAGATACAACTTTGAAGTATACAATCGACCCCTCTATAACACTGTTGATTATTCCATTTTATATGAATTCCATGTTGTACAAGTCACTTAGATTTTGCAAATACATGTGCCAGGCTGTGAACGGCTCACGTATTTGTAAAATCTAAGTGACTCGTACAACATGGAATTCATATAAAACGGAATAATCAACAGTGTTATAGAGGGGTCGACTGTATACTTCAAAGTTGTATCTGATTCTAGTGTTAACTACAAGTATACCACTGAACATACTTTTTGTTGAAGTCAGTAACTTAATAAACAAAAATTTTCAAGAACTATATTTTTGTTGTCAATTATTAACTCTAATTTTTACATCTTTCTTTTCATAAAGAAATTGAAGATTGATTTAAAAGGTGAGAAAGAAGAATTGATTTCTTCATTATAAAAGTAAAAAAATACAACTGAAGAAATTGTAATTGATTTTGGAAATACAGTTTTTTAAAAATGTTTTTATTTTAAAAAATTACTGACTTCAAAAATATTTTTAATATATTTTTGTATATATAAAATATATAAAATTGTATGTAATATATAAAAATGTTTGTATATTTTATATGAATGTACAGATATCTCTGAATAACACAGTATTTAGGTTCTGAAAACATGTCAAGTTATGCAAGTCCATGTTATATGAAACAAAGGACTAATACAAAACATAGGGTTAGGTTCAAAAAGTTAGCAAAAGTATAATATTCTTTCTTGTAATTAAGAGAAATATGTTTAGTATAGCAATCAATAATTAACAAACAATCACAATCAAAAGTATTGCACATTAATATTAATGTTTTCTTCACTGCTAAACACCATCTGAGCTTTCCTGTTGACCTTAATCTAAAGTATTAGCAACATCTTGATTTTTCACATTTTTCATAAAATCTGATTTTTTTTCATTTGCTTACATTTACCTAAGAGATCTTTAAAAATTTAATCTTTTACATAGTAACTTTTAATTTAATCTATAAAAACAAAACACAATGACAGTCTTTCATTTAGAGCACTTTCATTAACAATAATGACACCTGGATCATAGGAAAGCCAGAACAAGGAAGAAGAAAAATTGTATAATCAGTTCTTATTAAAGAAAACTGGGTGAAAGACATGAAGTATCATTGAAAATTTCAATATTCTAAAATCCATAGGAAACAGGCATACTTGCATAAAATAAAATAAATATCAAATGATAGTGTTTACACTTAAAAATTGTGACATTTTGTACAGGATCATTAAATTTTCAAATAATAATGACAAATAATTTTGGGTCAATTTAAAGTCTTTATCCTTTTTTAACATTGATTAGAATGTTAAAAAAGGATAAAGGCTTTAAATTGACCCAAAATTATTTGAATATTTAATGAAAGTAAATTAATCTTTGGGACTTTAAAATTCATGTAAATTGTACAGGGATGTTTCCAATTCTTGAATTGTGTTGAAGGAAAGCAATGATATATGTATGAGGGATACCTGTATGTATACATAT
>NW_019387784.1:0-9229 GCF_000671375.1 Centruroides sculpturatus | reverse complement strand
TTTCTCCTTTTCCGATTTATTTAACATAAAAAGTTACTAATTAAAAATAATTCTATTGGTAAAAGAGTAATCATTTAACCTGATGACACTTAGGCATTTTATTAAACAAATTATCGCGGTGTAGCGTTATCCAGTAATTACACTTTAATTTCTGTTTTTTCGACTGGATCACTAGAGAGCTTTTTTATGCCCATCCGTGGCGGGTTCTTGGAGTGGTGGAAGAGGAAAGTAACCCTTATCAGTCCAAGACTCGATGACTAAAGACTTTCGAATTGTTTTTCTTAGGAGGTTCTAGGCGCACCCATTTATGAATTACATATTTTCTGCACTTTTGCATCGAAAATAAACTGAGTCGGGCCCGTCTCAGTATAAACTGAAACTCACTGCTAACGTTTCATTTTGTATAATTTTATGGCTAATTTGGGCAGAGAACATTCGATGTGCGGATGAACATGTTTAATGCATTGATATTTTGTTGTGAAAGAAATATCATTCCGATTTTTATTATTTTCTTTAATAGAAAAATCTAGTTTTTCTTTCACATTTAACAATATATAATTATATATCGAATATTTTGGCATAAAGGTAAAAACAATTTTAATTTTTCTCAAAACATGAAATATATATATGTTAAAATCTAATCTTTTGATCTTCAGGTAATATATAATTAACGGGTGATGGAATAATATATCACAGATCGATCACACGGAAAATACTTTTATCTTGGACATAGATTCTACGTCACAGTTTCTCTTATTAATTATTTCATTAGAAGCAGTGAGAATAAATATTTATTGATCGAATTTAATCGTCCCATAAATATATATATCGATACATATATTTATTGTGCAGTCTCAGATTGGTGGTTTTCCCGGACGTCTCCAGACCACTTTCGACCAAGCCTTTTCCCATAATTCCGGCAACCAGAGGTCCATCGACAGATCCCACGGATAATTCTCGTCCAGAAACTTAATGGCCAACACCCACAGAGCGACGATCGTCGAAGCGGCCCAGGCACCGGTACAAAAGAGTCGTTTGGCCAAACGACGCCGTCTCCCTCCGAAGATGGAAGATATGCTGAAAACACATCTCCATTACTGCACAAATAATTCTTACCTCTACTTAGCTGTTATAGAAAAAAGATTTTGAGAAAAGTCTTACCTGTCGTTTGTGGCTTCTTCCAGGCCGTTCCGTCTCTCGGAAATTTCTTTAATTTTTCTATTATTTATATTTTTGATTGTTTCGTTTGCACCGCTAAAAATCAATTTGTTTTAATATTTTGCTTTTATAAAAATACACAAATCATAATTATAAATACACGATATCCAAAGTAAAAAAATAAATGTAATTTCTATAAAAATAAAGTTATTTCCAAAGTTTTTTTTTTATTAAAAAGATAATGTTGAGTAACCAAAATGTTTCAATCATTCCTTTAATAATTTAAAGTAATGCTGGCAACGAAACCGGGTTAGACTAGGCATAAAAGCAGTATTGTTGTTAGTTTTTAAGTTCTTATTTAGATATTTCAAACATTTCAGACTCAAACAATACAAACATTTCAGACTGTAGAGCAGTGTATCTCAAACTTTTTTGTCAGGTGGCACACTTGAAATTATTAAACAAAATTCACGGCACCCCTATTATTATTATTTATTATTTTGCTTTTTACGGTTAGTAAAGATATGAAGGATGAGAAGACTTTGAAAAAAATAAAAGTTTTTTATNAAGTAAGTTTATTTCCAAACAACACAAAAGCATTCAAAACAAAAGTTATTATTATAAAGGTATCTTTTAATTATTTATTTAATTTAATACTTTAATTCAATTATTTTAAGTAATTTTAATTTAATTATTTAAAAATTTCGCGGCACCCTTGTGGCGTTCTTGCGGCACCCGCTTTGAGAACCACTGCTGTAGAGCATAGACACTATGTATGTTGAAGTGGTTAATTCTTTATAATGTATTAATATTGATAAATCTATTCTAACTATTAGAATAATGCTTTATACTTAGATCTTAAATTATAAATTAAACAGAAGTGTTTTATTTTATTTTTCATCAAATAAAAAATATTTTACAATTAAAAACAAATTCTTAAAAACAGTAGACTACAAAAATATTTTATTCAAAGAAATATTAATGATATAATAATTTTTCAAAAATTATTAATTACGGTAGCTTATTTAAAATTTTGTATTTAATATTTTTATTAGTAATAATAATTAATGAATAAAATAATAAAACATTGAATTCAGTAGAATTAAAGCAATTTTAAAATAGATTTGGTTTGACATCTGATTTAGAAAAACCGGTTTTTACCGAAACTAGTTAACTAAATTCGAAATTTCCAATTTTTGCTAGCATTACTTTAAAGCCCGAAGCCATTACTTACAATCCATTTCTTTCCTAAACATAGTTTTCCCGATTTTAGAGATAACTATAAAATTAAAAATATTTTTATTTTACTATTTTTGCATTAAAATTTAAGTGTAAAAAATTTTAGTTATTACTGCTTTCTTTGCGAAACAAATAGTAAGAACGGATTAGTTATTTGGGATAGAGGCCGATAGTGTTTATAGTAGACAAATTTATCCAACTGTACAAAAATACTGAATTTGATTTTTAAAAATGTAGTAAAAAGTGATGAATACGTTTAGAAATTATTGAACATCGAAAAATAAAACTAAATTTGGAAATAACATTTCCGATGCACCTCAAATAAAATGTTTTTGAATCTTAAATTTTTCTCATTTCATTTGGGCGATGTGGATAAATTTTAACTGCATAAATTTACTGTGAAAAAGTTTTCATAAAATAATTTCTTGATATTAAATATATTAGTATAAAATATTGAAAAACGATCTGTTTATACAGAAGTATTCTTTTCTGTTCACCCAATCCAAGAATATATTAACCGATAATCCCGAAAAGTCTATTCGGAAAGTCCAGAAATTTCTTGTTCCGAATTTACCCGTGATCAAAAAGTATCGGGAATGGTTCAATAAAACGCAAGATTTGAATTTATTCATCAAAATATATTTCATCCCCTTCAAAGTTATCCTCTCCCATTGCAATGCACTTATGTCAACGTTTTTCTAATCCTCGAAACATGCTTTATAGTAGTCTTCGTGAACTTCGCAAGTAACGAGTTTCGAAGTAGCCCTTCGAAACTCGCAGCAAATTTTGTTTTATGGCATCAATCAACTCAAAATGGTGTCATGATGAGGATATTTTAGTCGAGGAAACAGGAAATAGTCACACGATGCCATATTGGGTGAATACAGAGCTCATGGAACCATATTCGTTGAGTTTTTGGCAAAAATTCACGAACAAGAGCATTGTGAGCAGATGCAGTATCGTTATAGATTTTCGCCATGAATCGGATCGTTTTCTATAATTTGCTTCACGCAAACGATGCAAATATTCTTTGTTGACAGTTTGGCCAGTCAGAAGGAATTTGTGATGACACCACGATAATCGAAGAAAATAGTCAACGCAACTTTGATTTTTGACTGACTTTGACATGGTCTTTTCAGTCTCGCTTCACATTTTGAGCGCCATTCACTCGATTGTTGGTTGAGCCGTTTCGGTGTCAAAAGTCACGTTTCATCTCCGTAATGATGCGTTTTAAGAATGATTCACCTAGAGAAAGCATTTCATTGGCCACTCGTTTTTGGAAAAAAAAAATCTACATTTTAGAGGCAACTCAAGAAGCGACGCACCGCAAGCTCAAATTACCTTTTAAAATTGCTTAATTTATAATAGGATCCAAATGATAATGGCACATGTTCTATAAATTGTTAAAACGATGATTACTGAAACCAAATTGCTGACTCGACGACATTTTGTTAATCAGTTGAAGTGGATGGTCTACCAGAGCATGGTTCATCTTCCACGCGTTCTCTGTTTTCCTCCAATATCTTGCACCACTCGAAAACTCTTCTTTTTGATTGACTAACGTCACCAAAGGCTTTTTGCAATATTTCCAACGTTTTTGTAGCAGTAATTACGTTGTGAAAATAAATTTTAATGCACATTCTTTGCTCAATTACATTCGACATTTTGAAAAATCGTGGCACAAAAATTCTTTACACACAAACAAACGTTGTTTATTTGCAAACGAAAACAGATGATATACGGATTGCTGCTACATGTCGATGAAAGTCGTACCAAACCATGCCCGATACTTTTTGATTACAGTACTGTTTTAAATTATTGTCGGGTTAAAATTAAAACATTTCTTTTTATTAATATCAGAATATAAAAGTTTCTACCTTTTTATGAAGGGATTTGCATTCATGGCAAAAATATTTGCATTTTTCATTCTTCTTTTTCGTAAAATCTTAAGGTTCAATTCCTTTCTTCTAAAGCAATTGCAATTCTCACTGCTGCTAAATAATGAGTCTGTATTTAAATGTTCTATGGTAACACTATGTAAAGATGAATTGATCGTCCCACTTTTAGGATAGTTTAACTCTGACCACTTGTAAGATAAGGATAATTTATTAGATATAGTTGTATTCTGGAAGTCTTGACATTCAATATGTGCACTACTGCTACTCCAAAATGAACTATTTCTAGCCATCGAATTCTCCATAAATAGTGTGGATTTCTGTAAAGAAAGTGGACTTAAAATGTTAAGAAAATTAAGGAGTTCTAGGGAATAAGGTAGCTAAGTGCACTCTGATACCTTTTTGGTTAGGAGTTTTATTATGCATATCAAATAGGGTTTTACAGATATGGACAATTCCCCTTACTGGAACATGAATTTAGTAAAGTTTAAATGCTAAATAAGCTTGAGTAACTTGAAAACATTAAAATTTACCTTATTCCATAGAACTCTTCAATTGTTGTTTGACAGTGAAATACCGGACGATCATAATTAAAATACCTCTATTTAACACTATTTAAAGATATTCAGCAGTCTAAATTCAATCAAATTTGATATAGTGACATTTCAGGATGTGTGGAAGACATTTCTATAAAAAAAATTAGTACCAAAATTCTCCATTATGGCACATTCTGTGCTGCAAACAACAAAAAAAGCAGTTTCCTTTGAATAAACACGCAAGTTGCATCCGAGTTCTGGTTATAAAAGTGGATACAACTGTTAAATGTCATTCTTATTAGCTACAATTGTCAGCTTGCCAGAATGTGCATTTATTATAAAGCTGTCTGATGCTTTCAGAAAAATGATTATTCAATTCAAGGAAACTGGACATTTGCGAGTTCAACCCAGTCACGGACACAAACCTATCACATTGCTTATTGAAGATGTTATCACAACAGTTGTTGAGCAGCAATAAATATTACAGGCTCCAGTAGCATACATGCAGTATCATGGCAATTGGGTATATCCTATAGCAGTGCTTCTCCAATTTTGTGTCACAGACCAGTTTTTTTTCCATCCCAATCCTTTACAGACCAGTATTTTTGTGATATTAATTAAAAATAATTATAAAACAGAGAGAATGGATTTCAATTACATTTTTTTTTCTTATTTACTTTAATTTTTATACTGAATTAGAAAGAAAAATGCAATAATAAAATTTGGTTCTAATTTTGTTGTGAATGAATTGTTCAAAGGAACACTTGGTAGAGCATGTGATTTTGGAACAGTTTAAAAACCTGAAGCAGGCCTGTAAAAGAGGCCAAAAGTGTTTGTTCCATTGAATATAGTTGCTGGAAAAGGTTGTGTTTCTTAATGCTGCTTCTAATTACTTTGAAAAATGGAAGTTATAATAGGCTACAATATATTTTCAAAATTTTTAAAAATAGTTTTATTAATGTAATATATTCAATTTTAAGTGAAATCTTGATGCATACCAGTAAGAAATTGTTCATAGACCATACTTTGAGTAGCAATGTCCTATGGCACAGTATGGAAAGTAACATACTAAGAAAATGGTTCATTGTTATCTGTTTAAGATCAGTCACAACCAGCAGTTGCTTGCTGCTAACAGGAACACCCATTTACCTTTGCATTGATCTTCCTTCCCAGAATGGAGTGGATATATAAAGGCAATGGAAGATCTTGTGGAGTAAGGGAGATTTTCATCTCAATTGAACAGTAAATACCTATACCTATTGCATTTGGGTCTGGATAAACCGTAATGTTTTCCAGCAGACTTCCTATATTTGGCTAAAATTAGTCTGATATAGATTCCACATTTCTCTTTGGACCATTCTTCTTGAAGAAGCTAGTCCAAACACATCTGTGTATGTTGTGACTGCTCAGAGATACTGAGAGATGCTCAACACTTTTGTCATATTCCAACTGCAACAGCAACAATGCCTTGATCAACCAGCTTTCATGCAAGATGGATATCCTCCAGACATAGAACACAACATTTAGCAGTTTCTGCAAAATTTCACTGATAACAGAGTGATAGTCATTCATTTCCTACTACCTGGCAACTATTCTATGGATCTTAATCTGTGTGATTTTTCATTATGGGGATGCTTAATAAGTTTAATTTATTGAGGATATGTTGCAAATTTGGAGCCTTGAAAGATACTATCACAATGAATTTACACCTTTAAAAATTAGACCGTTTGGACTGCTCTATATCTCTCAAATATCTCTCTAGAGATCATTGAGTACAAACATTTTAATGATAATCACCAAATATATAAAATTTGCAAATTCATAGTAATTATGAATGACATAAATTTATTTAGATTTTTCCAAAATATAAAATAGAAATCAACCCAACCAGTTTTAACAATACAGTAGGCTTGTCGCGCTTGTCAGAAGACAAACAAAAACGCGATATAACCAAGTACTTTTTAGTACTTGGTTATATCGCGTTTTTGTGTCTTCTGGGCTTTTTACTAAACAGATTATACATGCTATTGAATCTCTATCCTCTATTCTTTCATTAGCAAAGTGTTTCTGATATAAAATAAGCTTAGTTTTGCAATATTGTATTTTTATTCGTGGTTATATCGTATTAATTAACGATAACGTAAACATCGATACCACGAATGCCCATTTAGCATTATTGTTTTTTTAACAATGACATTTAAAGACAAATACTGTCAATATAAAAACAAAACATCAGTTGCGATTTTGTTATACAGTACTGTATTTCACAATAAATCGCTTATTAAAAATTCGTGTAATTTGTATAATTTTCAATAAAAATTATAAAAACAGTAATTAAAAATTTAAAAAACAAATATTGAACATCAAAACTTATAAAATCACAGAGTATTCTCTAAAAAGCAAATTAAAGTTACTACTGTATAAAAATTTTGGAACTTTGCTAAGAAATAAAGAAATCTATTCCTTACATATTATGCAGTGAATTTGAAATTTCACACCTTTATATGGATTGATGCAATACCATCGATTCACATAAAGGTGTAAAATTTCGAATTCACAGAAACTTGTAAACGAGGAAACAGTACTTAAAACCAATAAACAAACAACTTTTAATATGAAAAGAAAACGCAAATGATAACTGATCAGTTGACCTGTTTTGCATATTTAGATCTTGACGAATTTATTGTTTCACCTTCAGTGGCAGTTTCAAGGACAATGGTAGGAATAACATACCATATGTCGTTGCAAAAAGAAATTCAATGGTAATTGGTACTTTAAAATTTATTGACTTAATTTAAAATTTTGGGACTAAATAAAAGCGTAATATATCCGAATCCTCAATATAATAAGGCGCGATATAACGAGGGGCTATTGTATTACCAAAAAGTTGGAAAACATTGCGTCTTCTATAATAGTTATAATAGTTAGCTGATTTCATGATCATTAGTCTAAGATGACTGGCAAAAGATGGCTTTTTTAATCATGTTCCTCTGTCCAATCCACATCAGTACAGACCATACTAACCAAGATGACATTTGAGAAGATATATTGAAAATAATTTGTTTCAAAATATCTTTTCAAATGTAATCTCGGTTAGTATGGTCTGTACTTTTGGTGTAGAGTAGACAGATGAACTTTTATTTACGAAAGGTAAAAGTTTAACTGTTCCATCAGATATTCGTTAACGTTTTAATACCAAATTTCAAATTTCATCTGGGCCTTGCATTTAAATAATTTTTTTTGGGCTAGTTGATTTCTGTTATCAGAATTTTTGTAAATGGTTTTCTGAACTTTTTATTTAAAAAAGAAACTGATAATATTATGGAGCCTAAAAAGAGGAGTGTCAAGAACTGTGCTCACCGTAGAAGCCAAATAAGAGATAATAGCCAAGGTAGAAACTGGGCACAAGCTGTCTGATGTTGCTAGGCAGTATGGCTTGAACAGGTCTACAGTAGGCACAATCTTAGCTATGAAAGATATATCAATAAGTCTCAAGCTGCTAATGGAGTAATGAAAATCACATCTGAGAAATAAAGAGCATTTTAGAGCTCATAATGGAACCTGAAACTGATCTGACGACAGAAGAACTCCAAGAACTCTCAAATGAAGAACTCCAAGAACTCTCAAATGAAAAACTCCAAGAACTCTCAAATGAAGAATACCAAGAAGCTCAGAGAGATGTGTTTTCTTTTGAAAAAGAGGAAGACGAAAGAGGACCAATGTCGACATTTACTACTAAAGATCTTTTGAAGAAGTGGGAGCAGAGCCGGCCCTACCATAGGGCGAATGGAGCAGCCGCTCCAGGCGCTAAGTCCTAGGGGGCGCCTCAGTGGTAAAGAAAATTAAAGAGTATAAATTAGGGGCAACCAAGGGAGCGCCATAATAGGATCTCGCTCCATCCTAAAACTTGCTTCGGGCTGGCACTAAGTGGGAGGATGTCAGAACAATGATCATCCGAGTGGCATCCAAACCAGAATAAGGTTAATGGGGTTGGGGATCTCTACAATTACAATACTATTAATTACTTCCGAAAAATCCTGAAGAACAGAGAAAAGCAACTGACATTGGACAGATTCTTTGACCACCACAAACGGAAAAAACATGACTAATAAAAATGTAAGACTGTGTGAGGTTCCAAAATGGGCTTGATATTAAAGATTTATTATAGTAATTTGGTAAAACGAAACTAGAAAAATTGTCCATTGTTAAAAACCGATCAAAGATCAAATTAGTTGTTCTAGTCATATGAAACCGCGAATAGAGGGAAAAAACGCTATTGATGTAAACCAGAATGCAATAATTATAAATGATTAATAATTGTTAACGAACGACCTCCAGTAGAGATGGACCTTTGACAAGTTGCTCATATACAAATAATTAGAACAGAAATTTTGAAAAGGT
>NW_019387783.1:7895-16599 GCF_000671375.1 Centruroides sculpturatus | reverse complement strand
GTTCATAAATTATGAACTTCTTTGAATCTCGTCTTAAGAAAGGAGGAAAAAAAATTCGATTTAATTTATTGAAAAATAAAATAAAATAATCGATATCTGTCCTTTAAAAGAATTTTAAACTCATTTAAAAAATGTTTAGAGCTAATTATTTTTCTTTTGTTTTTTAAATTCCTTTTAAGAATTAAAATACCAATTTTTATTGCTAAAGAAAATGTATTTGTTGTACTGAGTAAAGTATTTAAAATAGTTTTAAAAGTATTTTTCTTGACCTTTATTCAAAAGTGGAATTTTTGATCGATAAAACAGGTTCCTAACAAAATTTGATTGAATTGATTTAAGTCTTAATAGACTGATGAAGGAATGGTTGTAGTTTCCAGTTGGGCTGCTTTATCTTTAATTAGAAGTCCAAAATTTTGTTTCTAAATTTCCTTTCCGTTTCTGCCAGTAAAGCTATTTTCTCCTAACACTTGATTACTTAGAATGTAACTCTGTGAACTTTAATTGGATCTGAATCGATTATGTTGGATATTCCTAGGATTTGTCTTCAATTACATTTGCTTCCGTTTGCTTTGTCTACTTTGTTCTTCCTTTTATTGTCATTTTCTCATAAAGGCAATCAAATTACGACATGCGAATAATATATTCAATTATTCAACTCTTATTTGTTTTCTAAATATTGTTTTTAGAGTGTACAGTACATCACACAAGTTGCATTTACTTGAGAAATTTAAAATAATATCTCGTAATTTCTAGTAATTGTTATGATCTACGAATATAATTCAAGTGAATTATTAATACTAAAATGCAAGTAACAGGCTACAGAAAAATCTTGAAGAAACTTAATAGTAATCTTATAATATATATAAGTTTCCCATTGATTCACTGTATGATTTATAAGATTTATTAAACTACAAGTTAGCTTCTGTGTGTAAGAAGTTTAAAAATATATGTACTTATTTGAATAAATTGCAGTTTCCTTACACGTTTAGGTATTAATTAATATGAAATTAAGCTATACGATTGCGACTTATATGCAAATTTAACTCCCTATTAATGATATGTTGAGAATATATTGTTAAATTTTAAATANTCCCTATTAATGATATGTTGAGAATATATTGTTAAATTTTAAATAAATAAATAATAGTTTTATAATAATTTAAAATATTTAAAGCAATCAGACAACAATAAAATATTTTTATTTGATATTTTCTAGAAATTATATATATATTTGCTGTAGATTTATGGATCATGAAGCTATTAAAATATTAAAATTTTGTTTAAAAATATAAAGAGATATTTCTAGAAAGATAGAATATTATTTTTGTATGTGATGAAAGAAAACTCTTAGCTAAGGCTATAATATATATAATAAACTATTAAATGCAGACTAACTGTTAGAAAATGATAAAAATATAAAATTTAAGTGTAATGTGTAAAATATTATCTTTTTTCCAAAAAATATTTAAATAAATAAAAGTTTTTTTGAATACCTATATCCTATAAAATAATTTCTTAAAAACCTCTTTCTAAGAATAAACAGCATATAATACATTAAATAAAATATACATCACATTTCTTGGAAGTATAAATAAATGTAAACATATAAACAATCAATAAAAACGGTTTTAAAGAATTAATAAAAAAAATAAATAAATAAAAGTATTTACAAATGTTGCAAAATCATTCTAGAAGGAGGAAAAAAAAAAACCATATTCGAATGTAACAACTTAAAAAAGTGTTAAAGATAATAAAAATACGAGAGACAAATATTGACATTCGGTTATTTCAATAACAAATACTTGAGGAAAAAAAAAGAGAAGTTTGGAAATTGTACGTTGATCCGTAAAGTATTGACGCCCATCATCTGCACACATGGTTGAACTATTATTAATGTATGGAAGAACTTTAAGAAAAATGTATTATATTGTGAGAGTGAGGTAATAAAAGTTATCGTTCCATTTGAAGAAAATGTTTCTTTAAACCAGATAACATAAAACAAAAGGATAATATCCGAAAATAAATATAAAAATCTAGAAGATGAACAGTCTCTTCTTGCTTATATTTTATCACTTTGTAGAGATAAATGATAATTATATTTATGGTTGATGTGTAAAACATGAAATTTTTTCTGATATTTTTCAGAGTTCAAAGTCAAAAAAAATGTATGTTTAATATTAATTATATCCTAAGGAAAAAATCGAATTAAACGGTTTGTACGACGTAAACATTTTCTGGAAATTTTTAGGATAAAAAAAAAAGAGCCAAATAAAAAAAAAGTACATAATGATACATTGTAAAGTTAAATAAAGGCACAATGCGGGAGGTATGAAAATTGTACCCTTCCATTAAACCAATCGTCATATTTTTCCGAGTGCTCTATAGGACCCGCTTTGACCTTACTGTGTATCTCATTACTGCACATTAATGTTTGCTAAACGTGTGTGGCCTACAGGGAAATGCTATCAAGTGAAACACTTCAAAAATTTCCGAATATTTAGTAATAATAATTGCAGAGAAAAAAAAATTTAGACTACAGAACTTATTAATAATATAGTAAGAATTTTTCCCTTGGGCATGACCTTATAGGTTGAATATACGAATGATGTTCTTAATTACAGATTAGCATAGTGGTTAACATGTTCTCGTTTTTTAGTTCTGAGAATACTGGTTTTCAACCAGTGTAAATTATCCATTTTTTTTTACATTTGATAGTAAATTCTAATTTATTAAATACTACGAAAAATCTCAATTATAGAAAAATTAAATATGACTTTGTTGATTAATTGCAATATTATATAAATTTAACTTGTCAAAAGAAAAGACGAGGAAAAATTCAATTATTTTATTGTTATATTGTTATAGCGTAAATGTTATGTAATTACCTGTAAATAAAGGTGTATTTTTTAAATATTTAATAATAAATATAATTTATTGTTAAGGTTTTTTGTTAAAGAATTGGATATTAATTTTCTCGTATTTATATTTTATTATTATTTTTTTATTTTTCTTTACAATTATTTTGTCCATTCAGAATTAGCTGTTTTTATATATATTTTACATTTAAACTACTGTTTTTTATTATTTTTAACTTGTTCTTGCTAATTTAACTTGTTTTTTATCTTTTTGTTGTTACTATTTTTCTAATTCTCATTATTTCCTTTTTTTTAAATAATAAATTTTTACACGTCATTCTTTTCTTTTATTCTTCAACGAGAATAAAATTTAATTCAATTTTTTTTAAAAAATCGTATTCAATTATCTTCAACATTTAATTATGCATTTAAAATAACATTAAAGGAAACCATTCTGAGGAATATTTGGTTAATTAATACTGGCTAACCGAAGCTTATTCATAGATACATAAACAGTTTTAAAGTACCATTTTCATCTTATAAAATCTAAACAAAACTTTACAGTTTACAAAAGTTTAATTAGAAAATTAAATATATATTCCATTTAGTTTAGTTTTATACAAAAGTAGTAAGATAAGAAACGAGTCGTACGTGTAGAGGAAAGTGACAAATTGTGTATTTGATACTTTCAACCAAACTACTTAATATAGCACGGTCCTCTAATTAAATAAAGTTTGTGTAATGCTTCTGTGCTTGCTTATAAGAGTGTACAGTGTACAGAAGACGTGATTTGAAGAATTGATCGTGTCTTTCTCCGCTTACGTAAAGGCGAGTCATTAACACCTGCTTCTCAACCCAGGTGCTGGCCAGATAAGTCATTAACAGCTTCTGTAATGGCGGGTAATTATCTCTCTGCTTTCTTTTCTATCTCTTTCACGTCCAAATAGCAAAAGAGAACGCCTTGTATATATAAAATGATTAGTTTTTATGTAAAGAATCGCCATGAAAGGTGATATGTTGGGAGGTTGTTTTCTTGATACCACATTTTAGTGCATCGTTACTGTTAAATTCTTCAAAATTGCTTTATAAATCTTGCATGATTTGTTTTCTTGTATTTTCTCTTGGCTAATTACTTTTTTTAAAAAAGGAATTTGTTTTTATGGTCCTTTAGATTATCGCTTTTGTTCCTTTAGATTTTAAGTTGCATAGATTCTATCCTTTTCCTTTTTTTCTTCTTTCTCTCTCTCTCTCTTTCTCCTTAAACTGCTATGAAGTTTTAGTGTTTAAATTTGCATGCAAGAGTTTGAAAATGATAATGGAAAGTTTATAATGTGAAAATTAAATTTAAAAAATATGTAAGCTATGGCTTTCTTTAAAAGACATCTTGAAATAAATAACAATGAATATTTTTTTTTTTAAATTGCAAAATTTAATGATAAAGATTTTAAGTGATAAAGATCATCTGTTACACTTAATGCAAATTATTTTAATAAAAAATATTGATAGAAAGAAAAGAGAATATATAAAAAAAATAAGAAAGTCTTATCTGATTAAATTTTATTTATAAAAATAATGCATTTACATGAGAAAGAGGAAAAAAGTTTTGTGTCGAACTCTTTAAAGGCGTACAAAGCTTAATTAATTGCGTAATTATGCAATGTCATTTATACAAACTTAGGACATTGAAACAACATTTTAACACAGAATGACATCATAAAGTTTCATTATATTAATTACAGGTCAAACCGCCCATATTTAAAGATGAATTCAATGTAATAAAATAATCTACGCGATATAATCACTTAAAAACTTGACTTAAATTTTAAAAAATTCATACAAGCAGCTTAATATGTAGAGCTGTGAGAACATAAGAAACGTGATGGGAATGAAGATCTAAATTTCCAAAACAGGAAGTCATGTTATACTTTCTTGAAAGTACATTTTGCATTCAATGCCTTATCATTAGAGCATGTAGCTAATTGTTGCGTGTTTGTACGCAACTATAAGCAGAAATTATAGATATAAGCATTATAATAATAATCCTATAGATCATGATAAAAGTTTAATAAGAGATAGATTACTCACTTTAACTTTAGTAACATCAACAATCAGCAGGAGTGGTATTAAATCTTCCAGAAGATCTAAGTTCTTTGTAGTGACAAAATATTTACGTGAACCGCTATAGAGTTTTTACTTGAGTAGATTGAAAGAAATCGTTGACCAATTCAATTGACGAGGTTCAGCCCTCCTGTTTCAATCTTCCGACTCTTCAACCTGATCAGAATCTTGATGTTTTGATTTTATCGATGTCTCGACTGAAAGAAAGCAACATTTAGATCTGTCTTCTTTGCTGAATCGTCACTGAAAGGAAGAAGAATGGTGGAGCGTGCCGCCTGTAAACAGCCAGCCATTCTTTGAAGGATTTGCTCGACTCTTTAGTTCGGAAGATTAGATTAAAAGTCTTTAATTTACAAATCAAATAACAGCCTTTTTTTTAAGCATGCACTAACATTCTGTCATGGTATCCACCCTTACACGCGTTCTCATGGTGTGGATACATCCATCACTCGCTTCCTTTCCTCCTTCATGTCAACCCGGGGTCAGAGCAGTTTGACCTTCTCCTTCAAGCACATCCGAGCCCTCCAAAAGAGGAAGATTTTCAACACGCAATGTAAACGTTAAATAATTCTTTGCTATTAAATTCTGTGTTCTCGATAAAAAAAAATAATAATAACTTTTTGATGAACTTTGCTAAAAATAATCAGTACTTTTATTTATTCATTCATTTTAATTCAGCAAATTCTTCACTTTTAATTTGAATACGGTATTTTATTTAGAATTATACATAAATCGTGAAAATTATTTTATTTTTAAATGGCATATTTAAGGAAAATTTCGCATGGTAAAAAAAAAAATGCTTTAACACACAATTTACCGACGAAACATCATGTTTAATGCATATTTTGCTAATGAACATCGCATTTTAATGCATGCTCTACTAATGAACATCATATTTCAATGCCTGTTTTTGCTGATAGATATCATATTTTTAATGCGCTTCATTATGAATGTATACATATAAGTTATATATTTTTTATAGCATTATAATGAATGTTCCTAATAAAGAAAGCGTATAAATAAAAATTTACTTATTATTATCAAAGTATTTAAGCGTAAAAGTATATAAAAATGAAGAAAAATGAGATTTTTGAAAAAATTTTACAGATAACAAGTGAAGTGTTACCTATATCATTTATAATCTTGTTTTTATGTAAAAATAAATCAGAACAAATTTGTCTTATTAATTACAGGATAGAAAAACTTTTTAAAATTTGCAATAGGCCCTACTTGTCTAGATGATGAGAAGCGGTACATTAAAGAAGTGTTTGTAGTACCGCTGTCAGCTGACATGAAAATTTATTCAATAAATAAATAAATAAACATATTTTTCTTTTAAAATTATTTATAATTCTTACATTTTTTTTTCACACAAGTTACTATTGGTTGTTGAAATTGATAAATTTTTATATTTTAAACTGATTGGTTAATTTTAAATTTAAATATTTCTGTCTATTTCCCGTTAAACGGTTGCAGTTTATTGTATTTTCTTTCTTTCTTTTCTTTTTTTTTTTTCTTTTAATTTAAACAATAATATTATTTTTATATCATTTACAAGAACAACAAAATATTTTATATTCTAACGTATTTTTTTTTATTTCTTTCAGATTATCTTTAGTTTTTTTTATCTATTCTCGAAGCAAACGAAGACAGTATGGAGTCTCATTTCTGAAAATCTCTAATCTGAAGAAAAAAGGAAAAAATCGAAATGGAATAAACTGATAGAAAACAAACCTCTAGCAGATGGGTGAAGTTTTGAAGAGACCATAAAAGTGTCGTTTTACTGTAGATTAACGACAGTATAGTCCAAGTCCAATTTCAGCATCAAAATAGCTGTGGGAATTTCTCGATATGCTGTCTATTTGGGGTTTACATGCTCAAAAAACAGATAAGTTCCCCAAGGAGCCATGACAAGAAATTGTTCAAATATTCTCACTTACTTTACACTTGAAAATAAATAGTTTCAATACCAATAAATAGGTATATTTTCTTATCTATTTAAAAAAACACTACATTAATTCTTACCTATAAATGTCTCTGCAACACTGAATTTGAATTGTAAATAAGCAAAGATTAAAAAAAAGGAAACGATGGGGTATATAGAATTATCCATTATGGAAAAACAATTAATTAGAAAAGGAAAAAAATTTAGCCGCAAATAAAACTCTTTAAACGTCACTAAAATAACGTAATTAGCTTCAAAGTATGATGAAAGCATAGTAAAAAAATATATCAATATCTACCCAAAACTATAAAACTAAAATAGGGACAATTAACAGTTCTGTCTAGATTGAGTAATTGTATTATTATCGTATTAAAGATAGTTTTTCTACAGATTAAAGTTGATTATTGCCTTGATTTTGTGATCACCCATTTACCTTGAGGCATAATTTACATAAAGGTTCGATAGCTGTCCATCAAAATCTTTAGAATCGAATTTCTACGACTCATTTCTTCTCCTTATCTAAGGTAACTCGATAAAAACTCTAATTAAGTAGACGATAGAATGAGGCAAGACCGCCGTAGTTGTTGCAGGTGTGTCAATTTTAAAACGAAAATTTTATCTTTATCTTCGTTTTTCATGAAGCTAAACCACTTAAAATTCTTTGTGTTACTATACTTCAGAAGCTACTTTATGTATTTTCTAAAGTCTACACTTAAAGAGGAAAAAAGTGGAAGAATTAAAAAGAAAAACAAGAAGAGAAAACTCGTTTTAATCGATATAAAACTCCACGTTGTAAATCATATAAGTAAAACTGCATACAGATTAATACAATAATACACATTTTTTTCTCCCCCCTTTTTTTTAAACCTATATTTAAGACACCCCCTATAATTAATAAGTAAGAATTATAAATTATTCGCATTATTATAATTTCAGCTTCGATTATAATAACAATAAAAAAAAATAAAATAAACCTGTCAATCATTTATTTTTGGATATTTAGGATCGTGTGGATGCTCTAGCAATAGCGCGGCGTGTGGTCCATCATGTGACCTGGACTCATTTGGCCGGTCATGTGACCGGATTCGCTATTTGTTTGCAAGGAGGAAAAAAAATGATAATAATAATAAAAATAAAATGAAAGAAATAACAAGAGAAGAGAATGATAGAAAATGACTTTGTGAAATTTTCAACGCTCCATTTTTTGAATTTCGTATACAGTTTGCTTCATTTGTAAATAGTAATTACACTATGTTAACCGCCTGAATCTATTCAAACTGAAAAAGTTTTAAAATTGCCTATTGTGTCTTCTCTATAACTTAATTATGTGAAATAATAAATGTAATTGAAACTAGTTGAGATTATAATTTTTCTAGAATGAATCCTATTACCTTACATAATTTTCTTTCATAAAAATTTTTACTTATTAAAATCATTTTTGTATGAGAGATACCTTAAACAATGATGAAGCAATTAAATTATATTTGTAACTAGATTTTCTTTTATTGTTACTATTTTTTTTTATTTATTAATTTTTTAAAAGTATTTTTTTTTTGTTTTTCAGATGAATAAAACATGCCAAAATACTTAAAGTACATTATTATTATATAAATGGGATTCGTGTGTTGCTCATTTTTCCTAAATGATTCATTATCCTCATCACTGATTAATATAAAAATGAATTTAAAAAGTAATTTTATTATTTATTTATTTGCCTTTATTTTACAGTATTTTATTGATATAAAAATTTATAAATATTTATATTTGAAAACAGAGGGGGGAAAAA
>NW_019387783.1:0-3571 GCF_000671375.1 Centruroides sculpturatus | reverse complement strand
TGATTATCTCCACAGAATGTGGGTGTGTGGTCACTCTTAGCTTCATTTCTCCCCATAGACCTTACTGGCATGGGTGTCCCTACCAGGAGCTTGTGCTCCAGCCTGCATTGCCCTATGGATCTGTAAAATTACTGGGCTCTCCCACCACGACCAGGTGGTGACCACGGGAGAGTTATTATTATTATTATTATTAATATTAAAGTAATTATTTTAAAATTTTATAGATTAATTTATTAAAAATTAATGTTGTCTTACAGAATTAATTTTAATTAAAAAAAATTTTTAATAAATGTAAGTCATTCCTTCTATTTAATATCAATAACATCTTAAAAATATGGAAAAGATTGGAAAAATAAATAAAACTTGTAGTGAAATTTAAAAATTATTAGAGAAAAATTATTAACACTTTCCAAATGTAATGATATTTAAATTTCATGGGAAAACATTACACGGTTTCATAAATTCCACAAAAACATCATTAAAATTGTTGCTATTACTTTAATATATTCATTATCAAATTTTATATTTAAATAATAAATCAAATTACGAATGAAAAAAAAATTGATGATAAGATAGATTATGACTGAACTTTTATCATAATTCACTAGATTCATGATGTTCTCGTCCTTCACAGCTTACCTCCATTCAATTTATGAATTAATTATTTAATAAATTACACTTTATTCATCACGATAAATTATTATATATAACGGTTTTTCGGGTATAAATGATATAAAATTAACGTTCTTCGCTTTATTACTTTGCTACCGGAACAATATTATAGTAAAAACGTGTAGCTTGCTGACTCACTTTTATTATTAGAACTTAACTCATTGTTATACGCCTACTGTTATAGCAACAACTTTATGATACATATATAAAGAAAAATTAATGTATAGCGTTAACTCTATGTGAATAAAATAGCTTCAGGTGTAACAAGTACAGCACAACAGAATTTACTATTATTATAAAAAAATTTTTTATACTTTTACTATGTGTGTTCCCATTACTGTAATATTATAATAATAGCACATTAATTTTTTTTTTAATTTTTATTACTAAAAGAATAATATTATATAATAACTGTGTAGAAAAATTTAATAAAATGCATAGAATTAACGTTTTAAAAATATAAATAAATCTAGAATATTTATAATATAAGAATTACTCCAGTCTTCTTTATAGAACTCGATAAACTGTTCTATTTAATATTTTCTACAGATAAAATAAAAAAGAAAGTTTAACACTTCCAGCTATACTACTATTGGAACAATATTATAGTAGAACTATCGGCGAGTAAATCTAATTCTGTCTTCAAGTTGTGTAGGTGCAACACGAAACTAAAAAGTGGGAACTCATACGTGTGGTTTTTGATATATGGTTGATGCCAAGGTATAATTTTAGTTTTAAGTTTTACTTTTTCGCACTAAAGAAACTTGAAACGAAATCGATAAAATATCTACACCCTGCTGCGTTCTGTCGTTATTGTTTTCTCAATTTTTTTTTCCTTTGTAACCTTATACGAAAAGTTCAATTGTACTTACAGAACGATTATTGTTTTTAAAGATTTTTTTAAATGCTTTTTAAATTTTCCTTTCATTCTTCTGCTATTGGTTTGTGTCTATTGTAACTATATTAGCATCACTTAACGATTTCTTTTCGATTTTTATACTATTAAAGTAATAATTTTTATGCTAAGTTAGTATATTTTTTTAAAGAAAATGATTTTATATACATTTTTAAAAAAGTAAACAACATAAATCAATAGGAAAATATCGAATAAAATTATAAAATTAAAAAAAAAAATAAACTAGACATTAAAAGTTAAAGCTGGAATATCTTAAAATTAAAGGGAGGAAAAAAAAGGAATTTAAAAGTTATCTTTACTTTCTGAGCGATTGAAAAAAGTAATAAAGTAATTTTTGTACATAAAAAAAAGATGTAAAGAAATTAAGCATAAAATTCGAAGAAAAGATCTAAAATGTTAAATAAAGTAATAAAAACAAGTTAAAAATGACGAAACATATACATAAAAAAAAAACAAAAAAAAGTAAATAAAAATTCAGAAAAAGGAAAAAAAGATGAATGATCAAGAAGAAAGTTAGAGAAAGAAGCAAAAACTATATCAAAATTATAAAAAAAAAATTAAACATAACGTTTAAAAAAAGTTAAGAAAAGTAAAAGGCAATTACTTCGAAAGAAATTACGAAAGTCTAGACATGTATACTATATTCAGAATTCATTATTTTACATTTTGTTTTTCTTACTTTTAACTTTTGTAATTTGTAAAGTTTTTAAAGTACATTTCCCGTTATAAAAGTCTCTTTCCCAATATCTTTATTGTTATTTTTAATATTCGGAATTTATTATTGTTTTTTTTTTAATGTAAATCTAATTAAATTTTAAAAGTGAGAATAAAAATACTGTAAAAACATTTTGTCAAATGGAATTTATATAATTGAAAGGGGGTGAAATATATAATAATAAAAATTTTTTTTTTGTTTTTAAGCTATTAAGATATCAAACTGAATAAATGACAATGGGCGTAAGTTCTCTTCTTTTTCCAGTAAACCTTAGAAAATTTTTTGGGCCATCCCATTGGGGTTCATCGTACCATCCATCCTTCAACTACTCATCTCCACCCTCCGTTCCATTATAATTAGTTTCTGCAATGTCTCCGAGGAGTTTCTGTACAGAGACATATATATATANGATATGAAATTTTCTCCATTGTGTTTTTTTTTCTTCTCTGGGATTGTCGAAAGGGAGCGAAAGCTGAAGTTAAAAAAAAGTTATTAAGTTTTTGGTACTATTTCGGGATATCATACGAGGAAAAAAATATTGTAGATGGTTTCTGAGACAGATGGTTGGCTTTAGGCAATAAGCAAAGGTGAAGGTTTGTAATAAGACGATTTCACATCTCAGGTTATGCAATTTTTTTATAATATTATAAAGATGTAATTGTGCTTGAAAAAAAGAAAAAAAAAAAAGAAAGAAACTATCGTATATTAAAAAGATAAAAGAAAAACTATATCAAATATATAAGAATCTTCATGTACTCTTCTTAATAAAATCTTAATTTTAAAATTCATATAACGATCATGTTTTAAAAGTTTTATATATACTTTTTTTATTTTTCTTCATTTCATAAAGATTAAAGATATTGGAACTTATATATATATATATATATATAATAAAAAAAATTTAAATTTTATAGGCAGTTTAAATCGATTTAAACTATTCTATTAAAGGTATGATTTATTAATTTTGATGAATTTAATCATTTAAATTACAAATAATAAAGTAGTATATATACAATTTTCTAGTAAATTTTCAAAATTAAATTTACCGAAAATTATTTGATAATTTTCAAGTTGCTTTGATGCAATTATCTAATTAAACTTCAGCTGATTTCAATGAGTCTAATATTAGATCATCTTTGTTTTCTATTGTTTGCTGGAAGTCAAAGAAAATTTAGTTTTCAGCAGAAGAAAGAATGAATTTTCTACTTATTATAAGATTCGGCTGGTAAATTTTAATTTACATTAGAAAAAAAATTAAATTCATTTCT
>NW_019387782.1:0-9247 GCF_000671375.1 Centruroides sculpturatus | reverse complement strand
ACAAATTCCATGAAAACAAAATAACCAAAAATATATTCTTCAGAAAATTAAAATAATTGTTTAATGTTAAATTGATCACTAGTAATCTTATATGTAAACATTAAGGGAAATAACAGTAGTCTTTAGATAATAATATAACAGTTTCTACAATGCTGATAATTAATTGTTCAATGCCTGTAAAATATTTGCATATGAAAAAATGTCATACCAAACACAAAAATTGAAATTTAAAAAAAATCAACTGCATTTGACATAAAAAAAATATTTTAATTTTGCTATTTACTAGCAAAAGTAACAAAAGTAGCTCTTGTCTGACAAATATTTTATGCTAATTAATAGCCACTATACCTTCCTTTTGGTCTTGTAAACACATTACAGTTTTTGGAAATAAAAATAATAAAATTTTTTTTCACAATATGTTTTTAACTGTTAATAGATGATTCGCTCTCTCTGGTTATCAACTTCAATTGGATTTATATTTGCATGTGGCAAGGATTGGCAACTTACAGCCTGAATGCAGTTTTTATCCGGCCCATACCTGAAAACAAAAAAACTGAAATGTGGATATTTTAACGGTTGTATTTGTCTTTCAATAGGAAACAGAATGTGTAAAAACATTTCATGTTAGAACTTATATTTATAAATTTCGTAGCAGTTACTTCATAATTAAAACAATGTGTATGGTTCTTTTATAGGTACAATGCATATAAAATTGGATAAAAGCATTTTATTACCAATACTTTATTAATATTTAATTATTATAATATTAGATAAGTTTTCTGAAACTTTTTTCACACTGCTTTAAGTTATTCTTATTTCCTAAATTGTTCTAAAATAAAAATTTTAAACTTATTCTGACATAGTTATAATCATATCAATATCAGCAAGTGTTTGCATGATATCATGCCAAAATAAAAGTAACACAGTTTATATAATTTTAATCAGTATTTTTTATGACTACATCTATGAAAAAACAGGATTTTTTACATATGAAACAGCTCATAAAGCTTAGTAGTTATATAATTAATTTCTTTATAAAAGTGAATCTTATGGAAAATTCTAAATTATTCATGTTTGAAATAGTTTTGTACACTGAATGATTAACAATTAAATGATAAACTTAAAAAACAATGTATTGTATTAGAAAATTTAATTTGTAATATTTTTATGGCATCAAGTCTAAACATAATATTTTAAAGTATCATAATTTCATGAAGATAATCCATGGTGGCATATAATCTGCAGAAAATTGCTAGAACAGAAATGAAACTTTTGTGTAACAAATTCCATCATATATCCAATTTCCACGGAACAGTTGTTGAAAACCATGAGGTCCAAGATATTAGTATACAATTTAGAAAGTTTCATCTCAAACATTAAAAATTTTTGGGCTGCAATTTGAAAAAACTGTAGACCTGTAAATTCCCACTGTCATCCATCCATCTTTCCTTAATATTGAGAACAGGGTTAGATAGATGAAAGATGAGACCAGATATGGAAACTTAGAGCAGGAGGCCCTGATTAACTATATATGAAATTGCAATGCAAACTGAAAGTCATGTTATTTTAATTCAAAAGTTTTTCCCTGAACAGCACAACTCTATTGTTAAAGGAAAGTATAATGTACAGGGGCAAACCACTATTAATTTGAGGTGGAGAACATATATTTTAAATTAAAAACTTAAAAATTGTAGCCCAGCATTGTGATGATATCACAATAATTAATTGCTTGTTCTATTACACTTCATTTGTACAATTCAAATGTAATTATAAAATAAATAAAAACAAAATGCTGAGAAGAAATTTCCTAAACTTCACGTGTGGAAAATACAAATGACTATTACATGACAACATTTTTTTTTACCATATTTCATTACCATTTTACATATCAAATCATATTAATAAAATATATGATGATGATGATATACATTAGAGTAAAGCATTCAATAAATTCCACAATCATGGTATTGTATACACCAGCAGTTACCAACCTTCCTGACCTCATAAACCATTAAACTCACAATTCTGAATCCTGCAGACCACTATCACAAATTTTTTAATGATGAGAATTTGATACAGAATGAGCTGTTTTCTTTCATCCCTCTTCCTGATATATAAAATGAAATTTTCAATGCAATGAGTACTGAATGATATTTACAAGAATGCAACATTTTAATCTTGGAATTGAAATTCCTACTTGCTCAGATTAAATGACTTGTAGATTCCAGCTTTCATTTTGTTTCATTCACTTTGTGTCAATTTATTCTAATGCAGTTGTAAAGTTTAGTAGACTTTATATTAGAAACTTTTCTATTATTGCCTTGTAAATTTATTAATTAAAAACAATGTTATTTTACTCTATTTTCTTTTCTGTTTACTTATTGTACTTTCTTGCAATTAAAGAAAGAAATATCTGAGAATTTACATAGTTGTTTCTCTTATGTTGTTTCCACTTCTTTAATTTTGTATTACTGTTGTTCCTTTTACATCGATGAATAACCTAATCAACAATTTCATTTTAATCATTTTATTTCATTTCATTTAAATTTATTGGTTGGTAGGAAAATAGTATTTTGTATCACTAATATGTTATTTGAGGAACTTGGGTAGGATAACAGTTTATGCTGGAATAAAGTGCAAAATTTAACCACAAGGAATAATGGTTGAATTGTTGAATGGCTCATCCCTACATACACAGTTTTGATTTACAAGTGATTTTGAGGAATGAGATACATAAATTGGGGATTATACTTTAATGTTTCATATGAATATGCAATTTATACATACTGAACAAATATATTATTATTAACAACAGCTATATACATACTCTAGAATGTTTTCTGAATCTGCATTAATTTTATAGAGTCATGTAGCAATTATATTTATTTACTTCTATCCAATTGGTACATATTGTAACTTAAACTGCAATTGCCAAGTGTGTTTAGCTGTACAGCATATACAGGTTGGGTAAAAGTCCATAAAAACTCTAAAATATTCATAAAACATTGGAAGAATTATCTGAATGAAATGTGGTTTGTGTAGTAAATATTGTCAGCATGAAAGCTTTTGTTAATGGGGAAAAATTAGTTACAAAAATCACCAATAGTTGGCATTGACACACAAAAGAAATGCAAGCAAACAATGAAAATGACTTTCAATGTGTTTATTAGACAAGTAAGTGTTTGATATTGCCTCCTCCACAGGGTATAAAACAATTCAGCTACGTAACAATATCTGTAACTATAGAACATTGCAGGCATTGAGTTAGTGAGTGAGGGTCCAGATGGATGGTTGTTACCTCACAGTGAATAGCATTTTTCTATTCCAACAATGTGGAATGACCTGACTGAAACACTTGGAACATTAAATACCAAAATCAGAAATCATATTCAAAATCATTTTCATTGTTGTTTACATTTCTTTTGTGTGTCAAAGCCATCTATTGATATTTTTTGGAACTAATTTTTTCTAGTCAACAAAAATTCCTGCCTGTGCTGATAATACTTAATCAAACCATGTTTCATTCTGATAATTCTTTCATTTTTTATGAATGGTTAAAATTTTTGCAGATTTTTTCCCACCATATTTTACACTCATTGACAAAAAAGTTGTGCACCCAGATAGAATTACACAATTTCTGAAAAATTCAGTACATAGCTATGTCCCAGAGGTATGTAAATGATTATGGTTGTGGTCTGATTGTACTCCAGATAATGTTCCCAGAGTGCCCTAAAACTGTTACATCAATTTTATAGCACTCTGCAAAGTTTGCAAAGGTTTACTGTATTCAGAATTTTCAAGGCATCTATTGTTTGAAGATCTTTAAATGCTAGACATGCATATTTGATCAGTCAAAGACATTATGCACAGTTGACAATGTTTGAGAAAAATTGGGCTAAGGGAAACAGGGTAACCACTTTGATGGACTGCTTGCCATCTGAGCCATTCTGACTTCTGTTTGAGACAATATAAGAGCAAACATAAAGCAAGCAGATTCTGAATGCTACAGATAGACCACCAGAACAAAGGCATGTCTGATTATGGGATAAGCATGAGCATCTGCAAACAGAATCCTATATTATTTAGTAAACCATCTTCAGAGTGTCATTGTCCATCATCCAGAGATAGGTGGAAGTCATGCTATGGAACTCTCTCTCTTCCTATACCATTGGCAGGCAATTAGCAGAAGCAAATTTGCATGCACAGCTACTGTTACAAATGCAGCCATTAGTACCTCAACATCATCAGCTTTGTTTGCAGTGGAATGCCATGACAAAGATGCATGCACTGTTATAGATGGCAGAATATCATCTTTAGCAAGAAATCTCAGTTTTGTTTGAGAATGGTTTACCATCATGTTAAGTGTATGGAAGACCACTGGTAAGTACTGCCTTTTATTGTTGAGCAGCACTGTCTCCAACGCTGGATGAACAAATTGAAGTACAATTTACTTCCCTATATACCTTATTTACATTAATATTTAGCTCATCTGATTTCTATCTATTTAGTGTTGCCAAGTTTCTTGTACAAAAAAGGACAACATTGACAAACATTGTGCAATGGAGAACTTTTACAATTTATGGTTAGTCAATAAATATTTATAGAATATTAAATAGACAATAAATAAAATTTTAATCTTAATATTACAATTATTACCACTGTTGTAAATGCCACCCTAATTAAATCCTTAAATTTTATCTTCTATTTGCTGTCCAATTAATAGTAGTAGTGTCTTTCTCTTTCTGTTACTGTAATGAGTGATAACAACAAGCCCATTACTTTAGAATAAGAAAATAAAATATTGGAACATCATCTGCTAATAATATTTCAGAGATCATAAAGTAAAATTTAAAAAAATAAACAACATTTTACTCAAAAAAAAAGGACATCATTTACATAAGGAGGATGAGAAGAGGATACAGTTCAATCGAGAACAGTTGATGACAACCCTTTGTAAATAGATTATTTAAAAAGCCAAAAAATTTATTGTTGGAAAGAAATTTGTCAAACAAAGATGATAGCAACAATAGATAGTCATTTTACATAGTTTCTAAAATTATTTCAAAATGTCATTGGACAAAATGTATTGATATTAGGAAAACTACATTTTTAAAAATAAAGATAATTTCTGAAACATACAGTCTGCTTTTACATCTCATTCTGAGAACTCTTTGAATGACTCATATAAAATTACTAAAAAGTTTTAAACAAAAATATTAACAAAATCTGTAAAGTAAAATTTAATAATTGATAGTTCTTTATCTGCTTTGTTTAAGCAGATAAAAAGCATCTAGAAGATTGATCTTATTTGACAGCTCTGTACTTATTTTTGTGATTTCAATGTCTTGGAGAAAGTTAACTATGCATTTTTTTGGCAAAAAATATACTTTTGTAGTTCAGATTATGTCCTGATCATAAGGTTGGATGAGTGATGTATTGGGTAGCAAACACATTTTTTTTAATGCAAATTAAAATACTTGTCTCTTGTTGCACTGCACAATTGTCAACAAACAGAAGGATCTTAAGGGTCTGGTCTCACTCCAGCAACCAACCAGTTGTTAAAAATTGCTGCTGTCATCCAATGTTATTAGGATGATAAACAGCTGATAATGCTTTCACTCCCATAAAACAGTGACACTTTTAGCTTTCTTTCTATCACTATCAAGTCCTCTTCCTCTCCTGCCATGCTTACACAACACATGACCATCAGATGCTCTTTGGAAATCTTACTTATTCAAAAATGAACAAGCACAAGGCTGTATGTTCAGGCACAGCACAAAAATAAAAGCCAATTTCATCAGCATTATAAACTTTGCAAGGTGGAAATTCAGGGAAGGAGCTTATGCCACTCTTCTGTGAAGCAATATTTTCTGAAGAGAAATCTCTAACTTTTCCTTCTTTATGTGTACATTTCTTTTGTGTGTCAAAGCCACCTATTGATATTTTTTGGAACTAATTTTTTCTAGTCAACAAAAATTCCTGCCTGTGCTGATAATACTTAATCAAACCATGTTTCATTCTAATAATTCTTTCATTTTTTATGAATAGTTAAAATTTTTGCAGATTTTTTCCCACCATATTTTACACTCATTGACAAAAAAGTTGTGCACCCAGATAGAATTACACAATTTCTGAAAAATTCAGTACATAGCTATGTCCCAGAGGTATGTAAATGATTATGGTTGTGGTCTGATTGTACTCCAGATAATGTTCCCAGAGTGCCCTAAAACTGTTACATCAATTTTATAGCACTCTGCAAAGTTTGCAAAGGTTTACTGTATTCAGAATTTTCAAGGCATCTATTGTTTGAAGATCTTTAAATGCTAGACATGCATATTTGATCAGTCAAAGACATTATGCACAGTTGACAATGTTTGAGAAAAATTGGGCTAAGGGAAACAGGGTAACCACTTTGATGGACTGCTTGCCATCTGAGCCATTCTGACTTCTGTTTGAGACAATATAAGAGCAAACATAAAGCAAGCAGATTCTGAATGCTACAGATAGACCACCAGAACAAAGGCATGTCTGATTATGGGATAAGCATGAGCATCTGCAAACAGAATCCTATATTATTTAGTAAACCATCTTCAGAGTGTCATTGTCCATCATCCAGAGATAGGTGGAAGTCATGCTATGGAACTCTCTCTCTTCCTATACCATTGGCAGGCAATTAGCAGAAGCAAATTTGCATGCACAGCTACTGTTACAAATGCAGCCATTAGTACCTCAACATCATCAGCTTTGTTTGCAGTGGAATGCCATGACAAAGATGCATGCACTGTTATAGATGGCAGAATATCATCTTTAGCAAGAAATCTCAGTTTTGTTTGAGAATGGTTTACCATCATGTTAAGTGTATGGAAGACCACTGGTAAGTACTGCCTTTTATTGTTGAGCAGCACTGTCTCCAACGCTGGATGAACAAATTGAAGTACAATTTACTTCCCTATATACTTTATTTACATTAATATTTAGCTCATCTGATTTCTATCTATTTAGTGTTGCCAAGTTTCTTGTACAAAAAAGGACAACATTGACAAACATTGTGCAATGGAGAACTTTTACAATTTATGGTTAGTCAATAAATATTTATAGAATATTAAATAGACAATAAATAAAATTTTAATCTTAATATTACAATTATTACCACTGTTGTAAATGCCACCCTAATTAAATCCTTAAATTTTATCTTCTATTTGCTGTCCAATTAATAGTAGTAGTGTCTTTCTCTTTCTGTTACTGTAATGAGTGATAACAACAAGCCCATTACTTTAGAATAAGAAAATAAAATATTGGAACATCATCTGCTAATAATATTTCAGAGATCATAAAGTAAAATTTAAAAAAATAAACAACATTTTACTCAAAAAAAAAGGACATCATTTACATAAGGAGGATGAGAAGAGGATACAGTTCAATCGAGAACAGTTGATGACAACCCTTTGTAAATAGATTATTTAAAAAGCCAAAAAATTTATTGTTGGAAAGAAATTTGTCAAACAAAGATGATAGCAACAATAGATAGTCATTTTACATAGTTTCTAAAATTATTTCAAAATGTCATTGGACAAAATGTATTGATATTAGGAAAACTACATTTTTAAAAATAAAGATAATTTCTGAAACATACAGTCTGCTTTTACATCTCATTCTGAGAACTCTTTGAATGACTCATATAAAATTACTAAAAAGTTTTAAACAAAAATATTAACAAAATCTGTAAAGTAAAATTTAATAATTGATAGTTCTTTATCTGCTTTGTTTAAGCAGATAAAAAGCATCTAGAAGATTGATCTTATTTGACAGCTCTGTACTTATTTTTGTGATTTCAATGTCTTGGAGAAAGTTAACTATGCATTTTTTTGGCAAAAAATATACTTTTGTAGTTCAGATTATGTCCTGATCATAAGGTTGGATGAGTGATGTATTGGGTAGCAAACACATTTTTTTTAATGCAAATTAAAATACTTGTCTCTTGTTGCACTGCACAATTGTCAACAAACAGAAGGATCTTAAGGGTCTGGTCTCACTCCAGCAACCAACCAGTTGTTAAAAATTGCTGCTGTCATCCAATGTTATTAGGATGATAAACAGCTGATAATGCTTTCACTCCCATAAAACAGTGACACTTTTAGCTTTCTTTCTATCACTATCAAGTCCTCTTCCTCTCCTGCCATGCTTACACAACACATGACCATCAGATGCTCTTTGGAAATCTTACTTATTCAAAAATGAACAAGCACAAGGCTGTATGTTCAGGCACAGCACAAAAATAAAAGCCAATTTCATCAGCATTATAAACTTTGCAAGGTGGAAATTCAGGGAAGGAGCTTATGCCACTCTTCTGTGAAGCAATATTTTCTGAAGAGAAATCTCTAACTTTTCCTTCTTTATGTGTTCTTTTATAAACAACTAGCTTACCCGTCGCGCATTGCTGCGATCTCAGAAGAAAGGAAATTCAAGCAAACTCGTTATGATAAAATTCAATTTACATTTTATCATTTTTATTGAAACTTATTATTATTATTGATTTTCATCGGAAAAACATTTCAAAGTGTCGTTTCAATTCTATTTATTGGAGTGCTTGTGGATACACGATATTTTTTGTTTTTCTGTCTGGTGCGTACACGAATAAATCAGAAGGATTTCTGACGCGTGAGCCGGCCACATACAGTTCTCCATGCCAGAAGCACTGTTTCTCCAAATTTAGCCCATACACTTGCAGCGATTGTCAGAAGCGCGATATTTCCCAATTTTATATATATATTTTTTAATCCTTTATAATTTTAATTATTTAATTGCTCCTTCGTCGTTTTCAGAATCTCCATTTTCNATAACAATAACATTTGTTAAATAAATAAAGTTTTACGAAATTATTATAAATATACGTAACTAGCTGTTACCCGCGACTTCGCCCGCGGAGGTTTTGCGAGCAAACCCTATTTATACAATCTTACCCATCGCGCATTGCTGCGATCTCAGAAGAAAGGAAATTCAAGCAAACTCGTTATGATAAAATTCAATTTACATTTTATCATTTTTATTGAAACTTATTATTATTATTGATTTTCATCGGAAAAACATTTCAAAGTGTCGTTTAAATTCTATTTATTGGAGTGCTTGTGGATACACGATATTTTTTGTTTTTCTGTCTGGTGCGTACACGAATAAATCAGAAGGATTTCTGACACGTGAGTCGGCCACATACAGTTGCAGATTTTTTCCCACCATATTTTACACTCAT
>NW_019387781.1:0-9368 GCF_000671375.1 Centruroides sculpturatus | reverse complement strand
GAAAATCAGATTAAACCATAAAATTTAAAAAAAAAAACTATTTCTCTATTTTGTATCTATTAATATAAATGCTGAAAATATTTTAAATATTTATATCAATATTTAAAATTTGTTTTAACAGGATTATATGGTTCTTCTATCTCAAGCATATTACGAAGCTACATTATTACAAGAGGCTATAAATGTTCCGTGTGAGCTCGGTCAAGAGAATGAATCTTGCAGACATTTTAGATATCCATTAATACCCAAAGAATCAGGTTACGTTACATTCGATGATCAAAGAATTTGCACCCAGTTATATCAAGATGAATATATTATAGGAGTAATGGCTAAATTTGATACATTTTTCAAGCATAGTTATATTTAACATATTTAAGATAATAATTAATTATTAAGTAAAATAATTATTACTTTTCAGTAAATTTGTAACAAAAGAATTAGATGTAGTTCTAATTCTCTTTGCACTTGACTTTATGTCAAAAAGTGAAATATAATATAAATTAAAATTAGCCATTTTAATTTGATTTTATTTATTTATTTTGCTTAAAGTTCAATTTAATTTTTTATTTAATTTTTTGTTACTTACTATTGAAACTATACAATATATATTCTTAAATTAAAATGTTTCATAAAGTGAATATTTTACAAAGTAGAGTTAAATAGCAATATTTTTTAAAATTAAACATTTTATGGATTAAATTTTTACATATAGATTAAGGTTACATATATGCCATCTTGTAACGAAATTTTAAACTAAAAACCTTCCAAAATTATTTTATTATCTGATAATACATTGTAATGTAAATGTTACGTGTTTGCATTAAAAAACTAAAATATTTATACAATTATTTCTACACCCATTTTTTAATACACACAACATAATATATTATAACATATGCTATAATATATTTATAAAATAGGAAAAACAAAAAATAATACTTCCAATTATGGTTTATATAAAAATATTAACAGTTTAAAATATGTATTTCATAATTTTCGAAATAAAGTTTAATTACTTAAATTTTAAGACCAGAACAAAAACTGAAAATGTGATTGAACTATTGTTTTTACTTTCTGCCATCTGAAGATCACGATAGAAACTATTTTCTATGTACACAAATAATATATTTTTGCCAAGCAGTTCTGTCCGTGAACACTGGTAATTCGATCGTAGGTTAGCGCCTCCCCTGGACGGGTTGGCCAGGTGGAGCTTTCCTGGTTTTCTCACGCTGGTTAACCTTAAAATTCCTCCCGGAAGGNAAAAACACGTGCTTCTGTTTACAATATTATCTTGTAAAGTAATTAACAAAGTTGAATAAAAATGTTAAAAATAACAGAAAGCTGTCACTAACAAACATATAAGAGATTAAATTAGTACAAAAACTAACAAAGTAACTATAAATACAACAAAAATGACTTTTATACATTGCATTTACGTTTAAATAAATAAAAATTATCATCATAAATCATGAAAAGTATAATGGAAATATGTAATGAACAAAATGAATTTGTAATATCACAAAAATTGAAGAAAAAGACAGAAAAAAAAACATTTTCATCTAGACCCACCATACTCAACCTTTTTTTCTCTCGGGCCACATACACACGATAGCTATTACATGCGGGCCGCAACCAGGGCCGGCCATGGGGGGGAGGGGGCGGATGCTATGCACCGGGGCCCCGCGATTGAGGGGGCCCCAACATTATCAAGAACTAAAATAATGTACTCTTGCACATGAAAACTTGACAATATTCCTATCGTTGTCAGTATGACGAAAAGTACATTTTATAGTAAACATTATTATTGTAAATCTCTGAATTTCGACAATCTTCAAACTAATTCTTGATGATGCGAGTGTTTAGTTTTTGTTATTTGATTTGGGGAACTCCCGAGGATCCCCACCTAAATTGGACGCGGGCTATATGGTATTGAGAAAAAAATCTCAATACCATATAGCCCGCGTTAAGAAATGAAAATAATACTGTGGCCGTCGGCCATATAAAATTATATGTATATTTGTATATAGTCGTAGTTTTAATGTTTCTTTTATAATTTCTTTTGGCTCTTTTTGTCTGTCTTGTCTCTAGGTAGGATTAGCCGTTCTAAGAATCAAAGAGAACTGTTATAACTTGATCTAAGTGTCAGGTCAAAGGTAGAAATTCCTACATACTTTTCGAATGTCTGAGGGAGTTCTTGTGTAGTCGTCACCCCAGTCAGTTGTATCCGAGAGTGAATAAAATCTGATTTTTCTGATATTTCCCATAAGGAACAAACTTCAATTATTATTAGGTATGTAAATTTTGAAGAGAAAAGATTAATTATAAATGAGTCATTTATAGGGTTTATTGAAGCAACTGATGTGACTGGAGAAGGACTAGCAAAAACTCTATTGAAAACATTGAGCTTGATTTAGATATTATGAATTGTAGAGGGCAGGGATATGACAACGGTAGCAACATGAAAGGGAAATATAAAGGTGTACAATCTAGAATAATTGCTCTAAACCCTCATGCAATATATGCCCTTGCCTATCACACTCTTTTAATTTAATAATTTGTGATGCCGCTTCCAGAAGTATATACAGTATTGTAAAAATTTTTTGTGGATATTGCAATGTTTATATTGCTTATTTTCAGCATCTACAAAGAGATGGGAAATTCTAAAAAAACATTTAAACATTACTCTTAAACCATTATGTGATTCGTTGGGAAGCCAAAATAAATTCGGTTAAACACAGTTCGAACAAACTTGTAATGCCCTAGAAGAATTTATTGATATAAATAATGATAATACAGCTGTATCCGAAGCTAAAAGTTTATTGGATTCAATACAAGAAATGCCATTTATTTTATGTTTAATAGTATGGTTTGCAATGTTGTCTAAAATTAACGCTATCAATATACTATTTTCAAGCGAAAACAATTATTCTTGAGTCGGCTTTTAATTTAGTCAATAAAATTAAAACTGAAATCCAAAATTTAACACATTTTTCGACGAAGCAAAAGTGTTAGCACGTAATTTGAATATTTCAGAACATTTTCCTGAAAAACGAATACGAAAAAGAAAAAGCATATTCCTAAATATTCCTAATTATTCCTTATATTCCTAAATAGGAGAAGATGAAGTTATAAAAATCCCAGTAGAGGAATTTAGATGTTATTTTTTTTAACACTGATATTGTTATTGTACAAATAGAAGATAGATTTAAAAGTATACCAAATATTATTTCTGATTTCAAATTAATCACTGATATAAAAACCTTAGAAAAACATGAATTAGAAAAATGTTCCAAAAACTTTGTAAAGTTGTATAACAAAGATGTAGATGAAAACCTATCCAGGAAATTGGTTTGCTACGAGATTTGATTTTGAATGAAAGGGATGTAAATAACGCACAAGACATATTGCAATACATACTAAATAATAATTATAATGAGTTATTTCTAAATGTATTAACTGTGTTAAAACGTTTCTTTACGTTGCCAGTTACTATAGCAACTTCTGAGTGCTCTTTCAGCAAATTAAAATTAATAAAGAATTATCTTCGGTCCAGCATGTGTGCAGAACGCTTAAATGCACTTGCTATATTAAGCATTGAAAAAAAATTGAAAAAAATTGTAATTTTTCTGAAATAGTTAATGTATTAACAAAAAACAAAATATGCTTTAAATAAACGTGCATTAGTAACATATGTTTGTGTTTGTAATTTTTTTTTACTTTATAAAAAATTTAGGGCCCAAATAGTTTCTTGCACTCGGGCCCCTTTATAGAGAAGGCCGGCCCAGGCCGCAACATAACAATTATAATAAAAAATTGCTTAATTTCTCACTTACCCTAGAAATTTAGTGTGACTGTTGATATTGCAAACATTTTCTCAAAATTTCATTAAAAATTTTTTTTTTAATACTCTTTCCGCCCTGTGGGCACTAAGAGGGCCTTATAGCAGCCACCATTGTGGGTCTGGCTGAATCCAGGCCCACAATGGTGCGACCAGGTGGTGAGGGACGGGGCCCGACATATCCGAACGGACCACTCCCCGAAAAATTTCCTGGGGGATTTCCTGACCCGACCGGATTCGATCCAGAGCGGTAGGCTGCCACCTTGACCGCTCGGCTGTCAATTCATTTAAATCAGGTTTGTAACTGCTGCATGCTACTCATAAAACGGCATCCAGGTGTGAATCAGTAAGCCAGTTTCTATATATGTTCTTTGCATATTTCATTTTTGAGTATGACGTTTCACATAGATACATTGATGCAAACAACGTAAGTGAAATTTGAGCACATTTTTTACACTCTTATATTGATCGGGCACTACTTTCCAAAAGTGGTAATTATTTTCAGAAGTCAGCGTAATTATTTTCCGCTCTCTTTCACATCCGGGCCACTCACAAAAGCTCAGCGAGCCGCATGTGGCCCGCGGGCCAGAGGTCGAGTATGGTGGATGTAGACTATAGATGAGTTTGAGCTTTGTACCAGGTCTATTTCTATAAAAAATCGAAAATGACAAATTTATTTAAAAATAAAATCATAAAATTCAGTTTGAACTGATTCCTGTAAGAAAGATTAATAACTGTATTTAATAAAAATTTAAATATTTTCAAATTTTAAGTCTTACTTACAGCAGTGTTTCCTTCTGTGATGTTTTGTTAAGCTCTCCTTATATTTATACTCATTTCCAAAAATTGCACATTTGAAATTGTTTGTCTGAATGACATATTTGATGTCTGTCTAATTTATAATTAGTGCAAAAAATTTTCCCGCATATTTTGCATTCCTTCTAAAAAAATTCGTTGAGTAAAAATAATTAATTAACTTAAATAGAAAAGTTATTTTTGTATAGAAACATAAATTACTATAATATGTTAAAACTTCTGGTAAAATCTATAATATATACACGATCTTCGATACAAGATTTAAATTGAAAAAAAATGCATTTCACAAAATAAATACAGATTTTACTTATGAATTTTGATTTTTGGGACATTCATCTCATAAGATAACATCCCAAACATAACAAAATCACTAAAAATAGTGATAAAAGTGGTATAAATAAATAAAAATACATACTTTACTTTAAACTATCATTCGAACATTTGAATTGGTATTTACACGTCCGACGTTGTAATTGGTCCACTGACATCATGTGATCGCTAAACCGCGCGAGAAAAACTGAACGTGTATAGGCATTCGAATGTCCGACATTCAAATAATGTTTAGTTCTTTTAAGTAACCTCTTTTTTCTGCCGCAAATGCCTAAAAATGATACAGAAAAGTTAAAAATTAGTTTTAAATCAAACGATTCGAAAAAAGAATGTGTTTCTCTTTGGTCCAGTCATTATTATTATTATTTTTAGCAAACTTCATATTTTTGACACTCTACATAATGGGAAGGATCCTTCCAACCCGAACAGACTCCCTGGCGTATATAGTGTCCCGGTAAGGGACAAAAAATACGATAGCCTATAGACCTGGTGGGTCAACTAAGCGCTTCAATTTTGTGACTCACCACTCAATGAAAATTATAAACTTTCAAGTTGGCAGCATACAATTCAACCTTTATAGGATGATTCTTAGTGCGGTTGGGAATGATCGATAAATCTGCTTCAGAATCAATTAAGAAATTTAGGCCAGTTTTGTTGTCATACACAAACAAACGGCTATATTTTGGAGCCAGGTTGGACCCACAGGCCGTTACTGCGGCTGGCTGCACTCGTTTCCCTGATCAGTAGTTTGGTCGAAGGAACACGGCGAACGACATTTCCTAAATATAAACAAATCATTGTGTTAATATTGTAATAATTTAAATGTCTCATCTGTATATCTGCTTATTTTGTATATCAATCACTATATAATCTTAATTGTAAATATTGCTATTTTTACAGATCTTGTTCACTAGATCACTCATTCTGTAACTTGGTCAATTTTCGTTGAAACTGTAGATTTGTCAAACTTGTATATTACCTAAATTTGTAATTTTAATTATTTGTCAAATTTATAGATATGTTTTAAATTTACAATGTAATTTATTTTCTCGACTGACATACCTGTAATATCATATCATAATATCATAAATTTGACATAGATTTGACATACCTGTATATATGTCAAATCTATGCCTCAAATTTCTTTGAATATTGTTTACCAAATGTTTTAATTGAAAAAGAATTTATACGTAAATCTGTACTACTAGCTTGTATCAAGCAAAGTAGCCTGTAAAATTGAATAAAAATATGTATTGTTAAAAATTGAACATGTGTTCCATGTAAAAGAGTTTTGAAAGAAAAATAAACTTTAATTTAACAGTATTCTTTGGCTAAAGTGTTGTCACATCTATTGAAATTTAAAATAACTTAGCATACATAGTTATTTTTTATGCCGCATTATTTCTTTTATTGTAAAAGAAACTTCTATCCTTTTCACAACATGGTTTATTGCTGCATGCCGTTGTGTAAAAACAGTGGACGTACGAAAGGTGTTACTTTCCATGAGTTCCCCTCTGAAGCACATTTGAAAATACAGTGGCTCTTAAGTATAAAAAGGGTGAGTGAGAAAAAAGGCAGTTATTGGATTCCTTCTGAAAGATCTAGAGCAGAGGTGTCCAACCCGCGGCCCAAGGCAAGTTCCAATGCGGCCCAATAAACGTGTAAACAAAATTGACAAATATTTTAATTTTTTTATTATTTATTTATTTCAACGGCATAAACTCAAAAAAGAAGTTTCACAAAGCCGTAAATATTTGTTTATATTTTATTTTTCAGTGGAAAGGAAATATTGATATTTTCAAATACTTGGAGATGTGTGAATGAGGAAGGATTACTAAATAAAGCTGGAGTTGTGACTNATGCACTTGCTATATTAAGCATTGAAAAAAAATTGAAAAAAATTGTAATTTTTCTGAAATAGTTAATGTATTAACAAAAAACAAAATATGCTTTAAATAAACGTGCATTAGTAACATATGTTTGTGTTTGTAATTTTTTTTTACTTTATAAAAAATTTAGGGCCCAAATAGTTTCTTGCACTCGGGCCCCTTTATAGAGAAGGCCGGCCCAGGCCGCAACATAACAATTATAATAAAAAATTGCTTAATTTCTCACTTACCCTAGAAATTTAGTGTGACTGTTGATATTGCAAACATTTTCTCAAAATTTCATTAAAAATTTTTTTTTTAATACTCTTTCCGCCCTGTGGGCACTAAGAGGGCCTTATAGCAGCCACCATTGTGGGTCTGGCTGAATCCAGGCCCACAATGGTGCGACCAGGTGGTGAGGGACGGGGCCCGACATATCCGAACGGACCACTCCCCGAAAAATTTCCTGGGGGATTTCCTGACCCGACCGGATTCGATCCAGAGCGGTAGGCTGCCACCTTGACCACTCGGCTGTCAATTCATTTAAATCAGGTTTGTAACTGCTGCATGCTACTCATAAAACGGCATCCAGGTGTGAATCAGTAAGCCAGTTTCTATATATGTTCTTTGCATATTTCATTTTTGAGTATGACGTTTCACATAGATACATTGATGCAAACAACGTAAGTGAAATTTGAGCACATTTTTTACACTCTTATATTGATCGGGCACTACTTTCCAAAAGTGGTAATTATTTTCAGAAGTCAGCGTAATTATTTTCCGCTCTCTTTCACATCCGGGCCACTCACAAAAGCTCAGCGAGCCGCATGTGGCCCGCGGGCCAGAGGTCGAGTATGGTGGATGTAGACTATAGATGAGTTTGAGCTTTGTACCAGGTCTATTTCTATAAAAAATCGAAAATGACAAATTTATTTAAAAATAAAATCATAAAATTCAGTTTGAACTGATTCCTGTAAGAAAGATTAATAACTGTATTTAATAAAAATTTAAATATTTTCAAATTTTAAGTCTTACTTACAGCAGTGTTTCCTTCTGTGATGTTTTGTTAAGCTCTCCTTATATTTATACTCATTTCCAAAAATTGCACATTTGAAATTGTTTGTCTGAATGACATATTTGATGTCTGTCTAATTTATAATTAGTGCAAAAAATTTTCCCGCATATTTTGCATTCCTTCTAAAAAAATTCGTTGAGTAAAAATAATTAATTAACTTAAATAGAAAAGTTATTTTTGTATAGAAACATAAATTACTATAATATGTTAAAACTTCTGGTAAAATCTATAATATATACACGATCTTCGATACAAGATTTAAATTGAAAAAAAATGCATTTCACAAAATAAATACAGATTTTACTTATGAATTTTGATTTTTGGGACATTCATCTCATAAGATAACATCCCAAACATAACAAAATCACTAAAAATAGTGATAAAAGTGGTATAAATAAATAAAAATACATACTTTACTTTAAACTATCATTCGAACATTTGAATTGGTATTTACACGTCCGACGTTGTAATTGGTCCACTGACATCATGTGATCGCTAAGCCGCGTGAGAAAAACTGAACGTGTATAGGAATTCGAATTGTAAGGAACCAAGTCCGAGCATTATTTTTATTTACTTTTATTTTGAATTATTTTGAATTACAGACGATAAAAATAGATGTAATTATTGCTATAGCAATACTTTTCGTGAACAAATGATAAACGTCAGTAAGAAATTGTATGGTTTTGTGGTGCGTAATCACGTTAAAGATATTTACTTTTAATACAAATTTTCTAATATTTTGCAGAATTATCGAATCAAAGTAATGTCATAAGAATTGCTAAAACATTTGTAAGTATCGTTTTTAACTTAATAATATATATCAATTGGCATTTCTATATCAATAATGGACGGTGCATTAATCAATTCTAATACTTAAGTACAAGTAGAATGACTTTTGTGTGATAAAACTGTATGATGTACACTTACAGTATTATTTATTAAATATGCTACGCACTGCCTATATTCGGTATAGGCCGAAAAGAGCAATACCGAAAACAAAAGCCAAAACCTGTAAAAGCATCAGTCATACTTTAAGCTCGTGTACCTTTCTGAAAGTTCTACCTTTAATCTTGTTGTCTTATCAGGCGCCTCGTCAAATAGTTATTAGGGGAAGTTTAGTGGAATAAGAAACAAGTCGTTATCCTGTATATTACAAAACGAAGCTTTCACTTCTTCAAGAAAACCTTCGATTAAATTTAACCTTTCTTCAAGAAAACATTCAAAAAAAAAAAAAAAGGAAAAAATTAACACAGCCTTATAGTTTCTGTGGTCACTTCACATCACATTGAAAAATATTGAATAATTAAATAATTTCTGGATTAAAATCATCTGTTTCTTTACAATATTATTCACAACTTCTTAAACAATCATTATTTTAATAAAATAAATCATAATTTTAACCCCAAGCACAAAAAAAATGAAGACGTTTAAGCCGATCGTC
>NW_019387780.1:6583-9084 GCF_000671375.1 Centruroides sculpturatus | reverse complement strand
TTTCAGTATACATCAATTAAAATGTAAATAAAATTCGAAATTTTTTAAGGTAAAGAGAAGAATGTAAGCTATTCTTATAAGCTGTAGAATTAATTAATTTCTGTTTATTCAGTTCACTAGAGTAATACTATTTATTCATACAATTTCCCATCTTTTTACATAGTTTGGTTTGCAAATTTCGAATCTATTAAACATCTTTTATGTAAAATAATTAATTTTTTTATAATATGCCACTTTATGAGCTTCATTCAACTTCAATAGTTACAGCTTTAGAATTTATTTTATTAAAGAAAATATATAAAATAATTGTGGAAAAAGATTAATATAAATTTATTTCGATATAATGCTAAAATGTATGCGGTCGAATCTCTGAGTGAATCTTGAAAGGTGAGCTGAAAGTTGAAAGGAAAATTTAATTTATTGCTTTTAACAGTTTATAAAATAATAATAATAATAATAATAATAATAAAATTGTACAGAAGTCTTTGTCTAATGTTTAAAGAACTCCTAAAAGTACAGGTAGATCGATGTTTTATTACAAGAGCCAGGGTTTCTCAGTGGAGGGTATTACTCCCTGGAGATTGAAGATGTCTCCTCATAATCTCATATAAAACACATTTTTACTAAAAAAACTCCTAAAGGGTTATTGTTTTTATGTATATATATGTATACAAGAAGATGGCAATTGCAATTGTCACCCCCACAGATAAGGAAAATACCCACCAGGAATGTTTTCATAAAGAAACACTGATGGGACATACGTTCAAATATGCAAGAAAAAAAGGAACAGTGTCTTTTGCCGGCGATGATAATTACTATTTTTTTTTCAAATCGTTCTTCAAAAAACACGTAAAACGTAGTCTTTGGTGTGGAAGTTTTTTTAATTATCACCGCAGGCAGAAGACATTGTTTCTTCTTTACATATTTTAAATTAATCGTAGCATGCAATAAAAGACCAATTTAAGTCTATGTTTTTAAGTGTTCCTCAGATAGCGGTGGGTCCTTTAGTGAGGCAAACTAAACATTTTTTTTTTTTCTCTGTCATCACAGAATAAATGGAATTATTAATAGGTTACAAAATTATTGGATGATTATTTATTCAAAAAGATGCATTCCTGTAAAAATGGCCGCCGTTTAAAGATGGCCATTATTGCATTTCTGATAATTCAGTGCAGTTTTAGTTGAAGAACAAGGCATAGTAGCTATAATCTTGATCATTGCACAGAAGAAGGAATGTTTTTAGGAGTTTCAGCATGTTCGAGAAGAACTTTTTTTGTACAAGAAACAATTTTTTGTGATTGTCTACAATGTTAAACGTAGTTAGTACTTGATGCTTTTTTTTAAAAAAAGAAAAACTTACTTTCTATGAGCCAAGTGTCTTAATCACACGAGAAACCAGAAGCCAAACTATCCATCTTATTAATAATGACTAACTTTGTACAGTACAGTGCATGTTTATTTTTTGAGTAGTCATTTTGAGTAGTGGCCTTTGTCGACAGGTTAATAATTAAATTCTTAGTAGCCGGGGCCGTCATTGGGAAGTTATTTAGCGAACATTTTTGTTCAAAAGAAACGTTCCTGAAAAAAATGGCCGCCGTTTAGAGGTGATCGTTATTACAGGTTCGATGTATTTCTTATTAACTAAACAAATTATTTAGAATATATATATATATAATATTTTCTTTTGATTTTATGAAATAAAACAATCAATTATTTATAATAATAAAAATTTTAATACTGTTATAAAATTTAAATTTATACATTTTCTACAATAAAATATTTGTATGTAGAATGATTTAAATAAAAGATTTTTTATTAAATTTTCACACAAAAACCAGATTTATTTTGCTACTTTATAAGTATATTGTATATTTATGATTGTAGAAACTTTATTAGACTTTAAAATTTAATCATAGTCGTTGATTCAGTGCTTAAATGAATCACTTTTTTTATATTTAAATCCAAAAATGGTGTAGGACTTTAAAGATAATCCGAGATAATATATTAAAACGTGAAAAGTGTTTAAAGATAAATGATCCAACAGCTGATACACGTATTCATTTTCTTAAAGTACAATATTACATTCATACTCCTACATCATTGCTGGCATTCTGTTTAAATCCTTTGATATATCTTTAACTAAATAAATAATTCAATCTTTCTATTTAATACTGCAAAAGCCCCGAATTGATTCAGATAAATTACAGCAATGATACGTTATTGCAAAAACTACTACAGACTTAAGTACTTTATATTTAATTAACTTCAAACGAGACACGAGCAAGAAAATCTTAACGCAATATATTAATGTAAAAATGTTAATTTTAATATATTAATTCAACAGAAACATTATTTTATTACCGTATATTACTAGTATAGTAATTACAATTATATATTTTTTTTCAATCTTTTTCTACGTTAAAATATAGAAAAAAAATGTGGATAAATGTCCAGATTCGTGTGCAGTTTTTTTTTTTTTTTTGTGTAATGGCTTGAAAACT
>NW_019387780.1:0-6009 GCF_000671375.1 Centruroides sculpturatus | reverse complement strand
CACATAAGGTGTGCTAAGATATTTATCAATTTTTAAAGAGTTTAATAATATTTTTTTTAAATATTTAAACAGGAATAAAACATTCTTAAATGATAAATATAATGAAATTATATTGCTATTGTTTTCGAAGTATTTATTGTGTTAATTTTTAGTTAGTTTTTTTTTAGATTAACAAACAAAAATTGAAATTTATTTACAATATTTAATGAAATAAATGTCTTTTGATTCTTAAAGAAAGAATTATCTTTAATAACAAGACAATTGTTTCATTGTTTCTATAAAAGATTCAAATATTTTATTGTTCTTTTACTGTTAAAATACAATACTTTTAATACTTTTGTATTGTTAAATTAAAAAGAATTATGTTGTATTATTAAGTTTCAATTGTATTGTTATTTTTCTAAAATGTGTGATATTGTTAAAGTGCAAAATACTTGTATATACTTGTATATACAAGTATATACTTGTATACAAAATAATATTCAATTCGTTTAATTTTTAATGCTAAATAAATTTGCATTTTGAATTAAAATTTATATTTTATCGAGACAATTTTTTTTCGTGTATACGAATGAAGAAAATAAAGAAAACTAACTGAAAAAAATTACAATTTTCGTATATAAAATTCGAGATAATTACAAATTTCTTCTTTAATTACTGCACTTATAATGATATATTTCCAAGAAGTGATATTGCAAGCTGAAGTTTAAATCGATTATTTTAATTAATTAATGACACCTTTTGATTTATATAATTGATTGAGAAACACATGAAATTTAATCTTGTTAATTTAAAGATTTGTGAAATACCTTTGATGGCAAAAGTAGTCTTTCATTAAAATAGAAATTTATTATTTTTATTTATTTATTTTTTATTAGTTAAATTCTAACTTCTACATCAAATTTATTTAAGTTGAATTCTTAAGCAAGTCTGTTTGTATGTCCTCAAAATTAACGAAAAACTCTTGATAAAGAATTATAATTTATTTAAATTAAGATTTACGTAATGTAATTAAATCTATAATGAATAAATTAATAATATATATATATATCTTCCTTTCTTTCTTTCTGTTATTGGCGCTTTTAAAATTATATATAAAAATAATTGTTGTAGATTAAATTAATTAATTTATTAAAAATACAAATTGTAATATATAATGATATTTATTCAAGTAAATAAATTGAAATTAAATTTAAAAATTTCTTAGGAATCGATCTTCAGAAATCGAACCCAATCCTTATGTTCATAGGCAATACGAATCAAAGCGTTGTTTCTCATCCTTCACTCATTTTGTCAACTCCCATTGTGGATCAGATGTTCTCATAATGAGCATAACTATGATCTTACAGCGTATAATATGCCATATTTCGTGTTTATTAATCAACCAGACAACCGAATGCCATTCAATTTTATGCTAGAAGGTTTTATTTTATTTTAATTGAAAGAGGGGGGAGTGCCTCCGGTTCCACTCATAGGTACGACCTGGAGGTTGGAGGAGAAAAGTGGTGAAATGGGAGTGAGGGAGATGAAGGATAAGGGATGAAAGGGAGACAAAGTGGGGGAGACAGGTGAGAGTGCATGGCGCCTGCAACACAAGTATTGAAGGCATAACAAAACATAATACAGAAAAAGAATTGACCGAAATACATTGATGTGCGCCAGACAGCGGCGAGTAAAAAAAAAGTATACATATATAAGAGCTACAACATAAATATACATAATAAATCACATGATATGTACAGTGAGAAATCGCTTACAAGAAGCGTGCAAAACAAGAGGAGCTGGTTGGATGCCTGAAACAATTGTCGTGAGAAAAGATAGCCAGTTGGTCAATCATTACTAGCAGACTGCTGATCGCGTGGTGGGTTGAGTGCTGCTGTTGTTTCCAGAAACTTGATGAGATGTCGATAAATATTCGGGTCTTCCATGAGTCTGCTGTTAGGGCATGGCCAGTTGTTTCCAGCATGGAATACATGCCCCATGAGTCTGTCCCTCTCCTGTTTAAAAAGTTCACAGTCCCACAGATAATGCTGGCTGTTTTGGATTGAAGTACTGTTGCAGGGACAGATGTCCGTGTTTTTAAGATGAAACCTTTTTAAATAGCTATTGAAATTACCATGTCCAGTAATTAACTGGGTCATGGAGAATGTTGGTTTGAAGTGTTTCCATTTAAGTCTTTCGTTAACGCTTAAGATAAAGGTGTGCGTTAATCTGCCTGTAGATCCGTTATCCCATTCTTCTTGCCATTGACCAAGAGCGAATTCCAAAGTCCATTGCCTGATTTTCGAAGCAGGAATTTTGTTGTAGCAAGGAGTAAGGCTGGAAGCAGCGGCCTGTTTGGCCAGCTGATCAGCTGCCTCATTTCCAGGTACACCAGTGTGTCCCCGGACCCACCTAAAAGAAATCACATGCTTGTGGCTATTGGTGCTAAGATAATGATGGATTTACAGGATATTGTCACCCTTATTATGGGGACTGAAGATGGAATGGAGGGCCGTCGTACTATCAGTGTGAATAGTGATAGTTTTGTTGCAACGGAACCATTCAGAATAGATATAATCCATTGCCTTGGCAATGGCCAGGATTTCCGCCTGCGGCACACTGCAGTGCGGACCCAGCTTGAAAGCAGATCTGTGGGTGACACCGGTGTTATGGTGGTAAAGGATGAAAGCTGCCCCAACATCTGCTAGATTCTTCGATCCATCAGTATAGATGGAGAAGTCGCTGTCAACATCTTCACTTAAGTAGTTGTCACGAAGAGTAGGATAATTTTCATAATAGTCGGAATCTGCCAGCTTGTGCTCGATGCCAAAGTTAGCGATGTCGCTCTTTATGTGGTCCGGAAAAACAGAGAGGATGTTATTATGACTATTGCTGCTGTTGGAAACTTTGTCATTCATTTTGTTATAGATATTCCAGTTCAAAATAGCCATCCTGGCTTTGTTATACACTGGAAGAAGGCCTGCAATGACAAGCAGGGCTGAAGTAGGAGCCGTTCTGTATGCTCTACAAATACGTAGAGCGGCAATCCTCTGTGCCTTTAGGAGTTTGCGTTGAATGTGCACTGTTTGGGTGGCCGCTGTCCAGATAGGTGCAGCATACAAAAGAGTAGGCTCTATGGCCCCCAGATAGATATAACGTGCCGCATTATAACGTATAGCCTAGGTGTTTTTTGCGATACTGTTCAGAGCATTAGACACCTGAACAGCTTTGGCACTCACCATGTCTACGTGTTTAGTCCATTGGAGTTGCTGCTCGTGAACAACCCCAAGATAAGTGAAGTTAGTTACTCTCGGAATCCGATGCCCATCTATAAGAATCCCATGACTTTTCTGGAGTGGCGTTTTTTCGAGAATATAATATACGTGCACTTGTCGTAGTTGATTGGGAGGTTAACACTTTTACTCCAGTTGGAAACCTTTTCAAGTAAATTATTACAGAGGACAGGCAGTTTTCCGCTGTTCTTGTCCGACACGAGAATCACTGTGTCGTCTGCGTACCCTTGCAAAAGGTCCATTGAAGGTTACTCATTCAGGCTTATACACACTTTTATTCTGCTCATCAGTGGCCGAGTACCACTGAACACTGGTCGTGGGTTTGCGTCTGGCCGAGTGAAGTTTTCCTGGTTTTCTTCACGTGCCTAACACTTAAATAGGGGGACAGTTTCCCATTGAAAGTCCTCCCAGGAGGCACCTCTCTTGGCAGATCGTTCGTGTTCTACGTTGCTTTACTCCAAAACTAACCAACATTTTTGTTTCTCAAACTTTAATTTTTTTCTTTAAACAGTTATAATTACTATTTACACTTTGAAATAAATAATTATTTTCATATTTTTCATTATTTTTATTAGATATATTCCTCATAAGGTTGTTTAGAATATCTTCTACTTCGCGACATGAATGATATTACTTAAATAAATAAATCTTTAGTTTCCTTAAAAGGGGGGGAATCTTGAATGTAATTTTATTAACAATTCACAAGGAAATGCAATTTTGTTGACACATTTTTTATTGAATAATTTATTGTTAAAATGAAGTTACATTTATTTTATTATGTACACTAAAGCTTTATTAATTTAAATCTTTGCTGCCTTTGAACACTGAAAGGGCCATTTTTTCAGGCTCATTATGGAGTTGGAAGCCATTTTCTGGAAGCAAAAGTCTTCCAGGAAGCTTCATAATAAAAAAGACAAAGTCGATTACTTCTACTGTTATAAGACTAGAGAAACACTATAAACTCTTTATACACTACAATGAAATTCTATTCTATATTCTAAAATTCAATAAAAATTTTAAAAAGTTAAATGTCATTTTTATTAAAATCACAAATGTCCTTGTCATCTTACTCGTCATCTTTTCTCTTCCTCTTCCTCCTCCTCCTCCTCCTCTTCCTCCTCCACCGTGTCAACAATTTTGTGGTCTGTGAGTTTTATTATTCTTTTCTTGCCACACAAAATTACATTTAAAGCATGAAAATTTATTGTTTTTATTATACTGTAGATGTTCGCCTGTTCCAATTAAAAGAAGACAACTTAAAGGAGTGTCCTATTTAGGGGTTAGGTAAAATACAGGAGTGTTTGACTTACAAAGGAGTCTAAAATCTTAGATAGGTGTTAAACTTAGAGAGGTAGACAAATTGTATGGGTGTGCCAAGTACAAAGGGGTGTTCAGTTATAAGGGAGTACAACTTGAAGGGTTTTTCTATACATATATTTTGAAAAAGATTCGTCTTTTTCGATATATATTGTTTAAATTCAATACCATTTATTTTTATTGATCTAGTTGATAATATACGATATTGAAACGATTACATCTTGTATAAAAATAACGAAAAAAACATAAAAAGTTTTATAGAATGTTCTCAAATGTAGAAAAATAATGTCTTTGATTGCTTACTTCTTTGATAAATAGTTGTTGAGAAATAGAGCATGATAAAAAGTACACAACAAATTCAATAATTCGAGAATTACAAATTTAATTATTGTTTTATTATTATTATTATTATTATTTAATTAAGCGTTTGAAATCACATATATTATAAATTACGAATTTATCATAGAGCCAAAATATTAAAAATTTTATAAATGTTTTACTTGTTTTAAAGCTCATTAATTTTAAAAATAAACCGAAAACAATCTACAATTAATGCTTAAATTTTAAAAAGAAACTGTTTAACTTTTAAAATATTTATTAAATTATTTATTATAGTATTATCCAAGATCAAATAGAGTTACTATTTAGTCCAAGCCCCAAAAATAGAGAAGCCCCAAAATTTAGTTTTTATATTAAAAACATGATGCGATCTTTTGATAATTGATAAAAATTCATTTTTATTTATTTTATTCATATATTTTTTTATGGATTTAGGAGAGAATAGAACACCATATTTGTGTCCTCTTCTCATTTTTCTTAGTACTGTTGTTCAGGTACGAACCCACGACCTGTGTTTAGTGGTGTTATCCCCTCGGTGTTTGGTAGGATTTTAAATTTCGAATAACAAAATAAAAAATTAAATTTCAATATCTAGAGTAGCGCAAGTAAATCAAATTTAACATTAATTTACAGATTATAAGCTAAATACAACTTATTTTTGTGTTAACTTTAACGTAACTACTAACACATAACTTATTAAATTATTATTTAAGATATTAACAATTTAAACAATAGTAAAATATAATTATAACTCAGTAAATTATTATTATTATTTTTTATTTACTGAAAGTTAAAATGATTTGCTATTGTTATTTTCCCAGGAAAAATAAAAAATAAAAAATATTCGACGAATGCATGCACCTTAAGAGAATTTAAAAAGAATTATTTTATAATATATAACTGTATTTTATTTCACATTGTTTTTGAGGTTAAAATAATATAAAAATTATTTCGATATTTACTTTCACTTTCTTGATCAAATATATCTTTGATTTAACTTAACTTTTTTTCTAAAAGCGTGACAGCTTCTATTTTTCTGATACTGGCAAACCTCATTATTATTCTATTCTTTTTTCCA
>NW_019387779.1:0-9712 GCF_000671375.1 Centruroides sculpturatus | reverse complement strand
CAAACCAACTTTAGTGGAAATTGATGTGTTGTTGTAATCATTTATTACATCAATTTTGTTGTATTTGATCAAATTTTATTAAATTGACACTGATCTTTTATCATAGTAGGAAGTTTGAAAATGAATTTTAATGTAAAAATTTTAAAAAAATGTTAAACATTCATTCCTTTTTGATAAGAGAAGAATTTAAAAATTAAAGAAGTTTATTGATTATTTACACCCATCTTGAATATCTACAGCACATTCTATTGAAAAATAAAACTTTCCATCTACATAGTTATTTATCTGCAGGTGGCATAGCATAGAAATATTTAATTTTTTACTTTTTTTATTTTGTATCATATGTGCATTCATCCTTGAGTATTATTTGTAATCATACATTAGCTATGACAAAACTTACTGTGTTAATAATGAATTTTTGATTTTTTTTTTTACATTAATGTGTTTCATCATGCTTCAATGGTTCCATATCTAATACTGAGAAATTTATCAACTAATTTCAAATAATTTGTTTTTATTAGGGATACAGTCAAACCTGTTTAATATCATGTCTGTGGGACTGTCAGAATATAGTGATGGTGAATGGAATTGACATTNTTAAATTTGGAAATTGTTTATTAATTTTATTTATTTCGTTCTGTATATTAATAAAGCGATAATGCATAATATACCATACTGATGCACAAATCGTTACAGCAAATATTATTTGACCCGCACAGTAAAAAGCGTAAATTCTAAGAAGAGAAATTACACACAAGACTGTATGGAGATGCGATTTTGTTCGACTGTGTATAGCAGGATACAATAAAAAATCTGAAGGTATGCAAATCATTATCACAAAAAATAAAGAAACTGGCAAATACGATCCATTTTAAACGTTTCCATTTCTCCACTTCTTCTGCAAATGCGCTTGTATTGTTTTCCCAATAAAATCGTCATCTTTTAACAAAACTAAACTGTACACTAATATAAAGGAAGAAGAAGAAGAATGCCAAAAATTCCACAATGTAATTTGTAATTAAGTAACCTTCTCCAACCACCACAGAAAATTTCGTCAATCTAAGAAAATTATGAATGTCGAGCTCCATAGAAAAATCTCCAGACAAAATTGGTAACGTGAATGTATTTTTTTTTTTTTTTGTTGTAGAAGAGATTGGTTCCTCTCTTACAACAACTGCATAATTTTAATGGCTGCATTCCGACAGAGAGTAACGGATACAAATAGCACAGAGGATGACGAGGTAATCTTTCGTTCGTCATTAATGCTTGTTGTAACAAGATTAATAATTAACGCGTAGAGGATTGTTGTATCTTAATTCAAATAGAGTACAGTAAAACCTCTCTACGACGAACACCTACACGACCAAAAAAACTGTCCGTTACAGAGAAGTGGTGTTGACAAAATTACTCTTAAATGAAACATCTTTTAGGAGTACTTTTATATAAAAACAGATAACACACATATCACGCAAATATGGTGGTACAACACATTATAGTAAGGTGTTTAGTGCTGTCTATAGAAAGAACTATTGAGAAAATCTGAATCAAATTTGGATACATGCGGTATCGAGTATTATAGATGAGTTTACAAGTGCAAAATGTGGAATTTACGATCTTTAGTGGATAAAAATGTATGATTTTTTCTAGAATTCAGAACAGTTTTAACCATTACGCAGACCCTGGAATTGGGAGATCGCATTTCGAGAAGTTTAAAAGTCCGAAAATTTAAAAATATGCCAACTTTCGGGAGTTTTGCAGAAAGTGTAGGAGAGTTGGCAACTGAGTGTATGTTGAGGAAACATACACTCAGTTGCCAAGTATACAGTATATTTTCGACTTACTATTTTCAAAAAAATTTTTATAAATCCTTAATTAACCCGACATCACTTTGTTAAACTTTCTCGCTTACCAATTAGATGTTGCCTTACATAAATAAACCAATTGATATAATATCTTCTGTTTGATACGGACTATGTCATTGGCTTACTTATACAGGCCTAACAAACGCTTATTTGAATTGTAAAAACAAAGAGATGACGTCAAATTGATATCAAAACACGCTATATCGCACAACCATTCTAATATATTTCTATTTTTCGTAATAATTAATTTAAAAATGTCTAATGATAAAAAAGTAAAAAAAAAAAAAAAAATTATTTTCGATTTCACGTGCGACGACGTCATAAAACTTATTAACATTTTCAAATCCGTAGAATTATACAAGTGTCGATTTCATGTTAGATCTATAAGAAAAAAATAAAATAAATTTTTAAACAAGCAAGATAGTTAAATATTTTTATTTAAATATCACATATAATAAATAAATAAATAAAATAATATTTTTACAACGCTCGAAGCGACACGATATCGTTTGGTGTACGACGAGAGTATACGTGAATGGACAGCGTACCGATATAGGTGTAATTTTTGCTTAATGTTATCTCTTAAAATGTTATCAAAGATTACTCTTCGGAAGATGACAACTTATTATCTCATTTTAATTCATTAAGGTGGACTGAAGTTAAATTATTTCGACTCTACAACGACAGGGTCATGTAAGCGATTCTAAGAGATCTTGACAGGTATAAACTCCCACAAAACTAAATTATTTCAATTATTAACATAAGAAATCGTTATAAATAAATCTATTTATAAACATTATNAAATAAATAGAGACATGCAATGATAAATATTATTAAAATTCATACAATCAAAACACCTCTATAGTTTAATTAGGAGTTTTGGAATGTTATTGCGTTAAATTCTCTACATAAGTATGGTTTATTGTTTAATCCTTAAATTAAAAGGTTGTTTGAACTTTGAAAAATTTTGTATAAAATATATACAATAGGTCTAGTATAGATCAATTATAAAATATGCAGCCTATTGAATATTAAATAAATTACATATAAGTAGAATTCTTTAAAAATACTAAAACACTTAAGCACAGAACATTAATATATAGTATAATAAATTACATAAAATATCATTTGTAAAAAAAATGATTGATTTATATTTAAAAAATTTTTCTTGTCTGTGATGATTCGGGGAATTAAAACAGAGATATATGAAAGAAATCAATCATTCTTTTAATATATTGGAATGTCTAATGTAAACTTTATTTATAGCGATAAGTTCAAATCATTTAGGTAAAGAACCTATAGTTAAATAGTAAAATAGTGTGAGGGATAAGGAAAAAGATTTGATACCTAAATCATATATCACTATTTAATTTAATATTTTAATGAAGTATGAATAAAGCATAGCTTGAAATTTTGTGCTCCTCGTGGCCTTGCATCCAAGGCAGTTGCCTAGTTTGCCTAAATGGTAGTGCTGGCTCTGATTATATACATACAGTTTTCATGATTTATATTAATGTATTAAGGGAAGATAAATTGAAAAGCATAATTTACTGAAAATTTTATTTTATGAAATATATGTTACTTATTTGACAAATAATAATAATTTGTAATTAATATTTTTAATTTGAAGCATAATCCATTATATTTAGTGCCTTTTCTCATAGATCATAAAGATGTAAGACTTCTTACAAAATTAATTTACTTTTAATTTTTGTGAAAGAACTAAATTTGCAATATATTTATGTTAGATATATCTATTGATATGCAATTATTTAGTTATTAAATATATTTATTAACAATGCTTTTTAGCAATAATTTAATAAAAGTAGTAATGTAGTAAGCAATAAAAAATAAAATAAAATTACCAGTTATTTGCAGACATTTCTTGACCTTCATTTAAACATTTACAGTATTATGTAAATGATATTGTTTCATAAAAGTTTAACTTGACATGGCTAAAAAAATTCATAAATTGTATTTTATCAATTATTATTCTATAAATTTGTTTTATAATTTCATATTAATTGTTTTTAGCTATGAAATTCACTCATATATTTTATAAATACAAAACTTTGGATTGAAATTAGATATTTTAAAATGGAAATGATAATATTTTTGTGTTTAAATTTGGCAGAGATCCATTATATTATTTACTAATAGAAATCATTTTACAATTTAAAAAAAAATATATATATATACAGTATATGTATGTGTATTTCTTTTTAGTAAACTAGAAACATTTTAGACTTATAATAAAAATATAAAACTAAATTTTATATACATCTAATTCTGTTTTTACACAATAGTTATGTTCCTGAAGAACATGTGTAAAAAAGATTGAAGTGATATATATAATTAAGGGCATTTCTCAGAAATTTCTTTTCCAATTGAAACAAAAAACAACAGCATAAAGGTGAATAATGTGAAGCATGCATCAATGCATTGTAATACAAAATAAATATTTTTAGAATTTGGATCAATCATGTTAGATAAAAACAAATCATGTTAGAAGGGAATGAAATTTTTTTCTGATTTGTGTAAATCAAAATCATGTACCTCAACATAATTATCAGGAAACAAAGCAAGTATCTACTTGGGGAACCTGCTGAGAGCTGCCTTGTCAGGAACCCTCTCTCCTTTATTTTTTTTCTAAGTTTTCTTGTTGAGTTATGAAGAAAACATAGATCAAATTTTTGTTGAAAAGCATCATGCAAATATTTTTAACATTACCAATAACAAACTGTTCAGGTGAAAGATCCTTCAACACACTGAAACATGTGAAAAAATTATTTGCGTACAATGGTGTACGAAAATAAATGTTTTAAACTGTCAGATGTAAGCCTTATGTTTATTGAGAATGATAAATTGCAGAAATTGACTTTTGATGATGTGATTTGAGCAGTTTGGCTGAGAAGAGTCAGAAGTTGTAATATACACGATAAAGTAATAAGCTGTGTGTTAGTAATAAATGAGTTTAATTCTTCTTTCAGTTTCTGCCTTTCTTCTGGCTTCCTTTTTTTTTTTTTTTTTATTTTTAGTTGCAAGAGTTCTCAAAATTTAATTTGCTTGGGACCCTTTGCAGGTAAATCTTGATTGTGTAAAAAAAGTTTGTATAAAAACAGAATTGGGTGCAATATAATTATTATATTTTAATTGAAAATATGAAATGTTAAGAATTGTTACATTAAATTTTTTTTGTGTTGTTTGTTCTGCAACAGTTCATCAGTTTAAATAATTATAGAGATTAAGTTTTATCATTCTCTAATGATAACAATTAATTGGTACCTTCAGAAAACTTTGGAATATTAATCCTTTTAATAACTACTTTCTGGAAAGACCTTTACTACTTTTCCTTTCTCTGTATTAATTTCTTAGTAATTAATTTATTCATAAATTTATTTGTACTTTTTACTTTGTTTTATATATAGAGGTAAATTTTTCTTTTTAAAAATATTTTAATTTTATAAAGTTATTCTTCCAAATTAATAATGACTTCCAAAATAATTTTTCAGAGGGTCAGCCATTATTTTCATTATGACATTGCTGTATGTTATTGTGAAATAAAGTAAAATAAATAGTTTGTTATAAAAACATTTAGTTCTCTGTTATAAGTGGAAGCATATTTCTGAATTACAAAATAAGCAATAGTATTCAATTGATAAAATGATTTAAAAACATAATGCGTTTTTGTTTTATTGAATCTGAAAGAATTTCTTGATAGTTTTTGTTAGAAAATTTTGCCTATTCTAAACAAAGAATTTAAAAATAATCTATACTGTATATATATATATTTTTTTATTGTGAATTTCTAGTAAGAATATATATAAATTAATGACTATTTTACTTAAAGTATATTAAAAATAAAATTAATCTAAATTATCAAAAAGTGTAATAATTTATCAAAATAAAAACAATAAAAATTACATTTTTGCTTTTATGAATGAATAAATATTATAAAAGAAAGTATTTGATTATTATTATTATATTTTATGAGCGATTTATAATTTTGTTTGAAAAAATAATAGTAAAATTAATTATAAAAGTGGACTGTAACTAAAATTTTATTAAAATATACATTTTTGTACTTTTGATGATTTTTAAAATATATTTTATTATTAAATTATATTTTAATTTAAAATTCAGGGCAAGTATAGTGGAAAGCATTCCTGAAAATCTAACTTATCCTGCAGGATCTCCACAGCATTTGTCAACTTATGAAGGATGGATGAATTTAATTGGTATGGCACAGAATACTATTGATATTGCTTCTTTTTATTGGACTTTAAGGGGAAATGATGTTATACAAGATCCCTCTGACTGGCAGGTTATTACCAGTTTTCTTTTTTATTAAAAATAAATTTATAATAATAGTAATTGTAATCTAGCAAAAATTTGTAGGCTCAGACATTTTTATCTAAAGTTTATTCTGTATTTCTATTTTATTTGATACTTTTTATACATAATTTCACTTGTATTGATAGATTATTATTATTAATATAAAAATTTATATTTTTTACCCATCTAGAGTCAAATTCATGTTGTCACAGATTGACTGAAATCAGTAGGGTAGAAATCTTTAGATCTTAAGTGCAAGAGACTCCCATGAATTAGTGTAAATGTTGTGTTATATTTTCATTTAGATTCAGTTCTGTTCTTCTAATGCGAGAATACATTCTGATGCATATCTGCTTTGATATGTTTGTATTTTATGTTTAAGAAGACAAAGAAAATATTATTTTATGAACAATAAAGTCTCAGTTAATGTTTTATGTTTTTTGAAACAAACTAATTTTAATTGAAAGAAATTGGTTTAAATGTGTTTTGAAATGTTGGTCCCTAATTATCAAGTGGGAGACTGAACCTATACTACTGATTATCAAGTAGGAATAATCTATACTACTGATTGTAATGAAGTTAGATTTCTTTCTTTTTTTAATATATCTGAAATCCTAAAAGTTGAAGTTTCTAGTTGAAGACTTGTATTCTGAATTTGATTTGTTTAATTAATATTCGTTTCTTTTTGAAAAATTTTACCTTGTCAATAATTTTGGACAAATTAGCTAAAATAATATGTATCATAGTTATAGAGATGAACTACTCAGCTGAAATAATGTACCTTTAACTGGATGAAGTTTAAATCATTCCAATGTTTTTGACTTGGTTAACAGGCCATCTTCAGATATGAACAGTTGAAAGTGAAAGCCTACTTCTTTTAATTTATCTATGCCTGAAGATGGCCTATTAACTGGGTTAACTTGAAGTTTAAATAACTTGTGTTAGTGGATGAAGTTTCATCTACTAACGCAAGTTATTTTAGCTTCAAAGTAACACAAGTTTAAACAACTTCATCCACTGCTAAAGATGTTTTGATTAATTCAGCTGTAGTATAATAATTTTATTTATGATATCTTTTACTTCATTCTTTATGAAAGTATTCTGTAGATCCTCCCATAGCACATGGTCTGTGGGGTTGAACGCAACAACAGTTAAAACAAATAGTTGGTGTAACAGCGTGTAATTTTATAAATAAAGATTTATTGGGAACAAATACGTGACTAATGAAACAATACATGATTCAAAGTTGTGAGTCTGATTGTGTTACAATATTATTCCTATTCCGATTCTCCCTCTCCTGACCTTCCTTCCTTATGTGAAGTCCTCCTTTTTTTCAATAGATTGCATAAAAAGCGATAACACCAAGGTAACATCAAATAAACAGTTGGGGAAAAGAGTATACAATAAAACATATGAGATTTCCCTTGGGACCAAAAATTCATTAGTCACGTTGGCATTATAGTTAGTTCTTTACTTTTTTTAGATGATCTTTTTTTCTCTTGATGTATTGCCTTGATGAAAATGAATTTCCTTTTCGATTCAAGATTTCTTTAATCCTAGGATGGTTGGTTGGTTCTCCTGTACCTCTTTTTTAGTCCTTGCAACCTGCAGCGTCCTCTGGTCACCTACATATGAAGAAATCCCACCAACAAAAAGCCCTTTCACGTGATTACTCTTGTTTTTATACTGCCTGCCAACGGATGTCACTTTGTCCCACATGACTGCACCTTGGGCTAATCACCACATTGCATACCTGCCAGCAGAGAGCTGGTGATATCGAGGAGGGAAACAGAGAGGGACCTGCACAAAAACAGATATGTGACAAACTAAAAACAAACAAAAAATAAATAAAAATAATAATAATTTGCATAATAGCTGCAAAGTTCTACAATTATTACAGATTGATGTTAAATTCATGTCTCTTACAAAGTGATTTCATTCTTCTGATAATATTGCCTATATATGGTAATTTTGCTTTTATATGTATGTAAGCAGGTATATTTAATATCAAGCGTATTGTGAGTGGTGCAATTTATGCTAAATATATTGTGAATAATTGAGGCAGAAAATTCATTTTTTAATGTAATTAAAATTTAAACATTGATGTGTAATGAGATGATAAGTTTAAGAAATTACATTGCATAAGTTTCAAACACCTTTATTCATTAAAAGAATTTTGAATTATATTGTAAGAAATAAACAATTTTTATTAGCAAGATGAATTTATAAGCTGATTAAAAAATTTTACAGTTGCTTGAACTTAATACATTAAATCTATAATTAGTAATTCAGAAAGTATAATAAAGGAATGAAATAAAGTAGAAATATTAGGATAATTTGCAATTCTTACAAAATCAAATTTTATAAAATATAAATTTATTTGTTTTAGGGTGAAATGATATTTAAAGAATTACTTCAAGCTGGGACTGAACGGAAAATTAATATAAATATAGCACAAAATATTCCATCAAAAAGTTATTCTGACAATGATACTAAAGAATTAGAAGCAAAAGGTAAATATTTATACTGTAATGCAATTATTTAAGAGAATCTTTATTAAATTTTAATATTCAAACACCTAATATACCAAGTGATCTAAATGCCAGGATTTGGTTGATTTAAAAATAAAAATCCTTTAAAGTAAATAAAACTAACAGTAAAGTACAATACTAATTTTCCTGTTTGTCTGTTAACGATTAATGAAAACTGCCTGTTGATGATTTAAAATATGAAAAATAAAATTTACTTGTTACATCTTAAAATATAAGCGTGCACAAGTAATATGTATTTTTTATTTTATTATTGATTGTTAATTTGTTTTGTAAGTTCTAAAGTAATTCTATCTTAAGCTTTAACTCAAATTGTAAAAAAAAAGCCTACTGAATAAAATATATAATTGATAAATTAACTGATGTAATATCAGTTAACTTTGATTAATTTTTTAAACAATAATTTTTGTTTTGAACTTCATTTTAAAAATGTCAAAAGTTTACACCGAATTGAAATTTAATATAAATTTATAGTAAAACAAATATGAACCAAAGTCTAAAGGTTAAACAAAGTATCACATTATTTTTAAACTATTTCAAGATTGATATTTGATATTGATATTTTTTAAATTAAAGGATTAATAAATTTGAACATAGAGATAAAATTAAGTAGTTTGATGATTTAAAATTAAATTTTTAATAATTTTCGAAACATCTGGAATAGCCTAGAGCAGTGATTCTCAACCCTTTTTTTTATCACGGTACACTTTTAATAATTTAAAAATTTGGCGGCACATACAGTTACTTTGATAAGTACTGCAGGACAACTGGTAATGTCAACAGTGATTTTTAAACATGGTTATTTAGGTCACATTTTCTAAATGCCTTGGTAACTATCTGCAGTTACTGATAACACCGGTTACAATTTCCAAATGCGCTCTAGGAAGGTAGAACTAATTAAACAACTAGTCTGACTTTGCTTATGTATGGATATTCACAATGGTGGCACTCTTCAAAAATTTCACG
>NW_019387778.1:0-9097 GCF_000671375.1 Centruroides sculpturatus | reverse complement strand
TTTTACCATGTTTGTACGGATACTGTCGCAATTTTTTCGCAGTCATATAGGAATCCGAACTATAGGAACCCGTGTTATACGCGGGTCGACTGTATCAAAAATTGGTAAAATTATATGAATTTGCATAGTTTTGCATAATTTGCATATTTTTTTTTTTTGCAATTTGCATAATTTGGACAGTGTCTGTCTGTGTAACTTTTGAAAGTTGCACAGAAACTGTTTTTCTCGTGTTAATTAATTCGTGAATAATGAACTTCTTAGGAATTAATTAATCGAAGTTTTATAGTCTCCTCAGACAGATTCTGTCTGGATTTCGTGTCAAATGAGAAGACGACTCCCAATACTTTTATTAACAATACTCTCCAAATACAGGGTGGTTATAATTAAAGTTGCCCTACTCAGACCTGTATAGAGTCTTTGATGTATTTTGATGAAACTGGGTATATACGTTATATGGACCATAAGGGGGAAAGGAAAATGCAAAAAATAATTAGTTCAAATTTCTACCACTAGGTGAAAAAATGGCGCATGAAGAGCAAGAACACAAAACGGATACAGGTAAAAAGATTTTTATTCACGAAATTTGTTCAATGTGCAATCCATTTGCATCAATCACATGTTCAAAGCGCCTTACAGCGTGTTCAACAGTATGGTTGTGGGGCTATCTGAAAGATCGTGTCTATAGAGGAGGCGTACGAACTCAGCCTGAATTGAAAGCAAGCATAACACGCCATATTGCTGCAATTTCTCAACAAACCTATCGGGCTACTGTTGAACACGCTGTAAGGCGCTTTGAACATGTGATTGATGCAAATGGATTGCACGTTGAACAAATTTCGCGAATAAAAATCTTTTTACCTATATCCATTTTGTGTTCTTGTTCTTCATGCGCCATTTTTTCACCTAATGGTAGAAATTTGAACTAATTATTTTTTTGCATTTTCCTTTCCTCCTCATGGTCCATATAACGTATATACCAAGTTTCATCCAAAATACATCAAAGAGAACGGACTCTATACCGGTCTGAGTAGGACAACTTTAATTATAACCACCCTGTATTATTAGAGAGATTGCGGCCGAAGTTTTCAACGCGAAAACGTGTACGTCGGATGTTCAGCGCCGCTTTCCTGTAAGACTACACGTTTGACAATGGCGTTTTGAACGTCAGTGGGATCATGCTCGACGTTCCAAACGCCAGGAAGGCTTACAGGAAGGCGGCGCTGAACGTCCGACGAACACGTTTTCGCGTTGAAAACGTCGGCCGCAACCTCTCTATTGTCTCGACCTATGCCCTAAGACAAACTGAACAAATCACTCCCCGCTTATACCGTCATCGTTTTCGAAATATATATCGTTAAAAATTCGATAATTATTATGCAAAAAAGAGTAAAATCGTGGATGGACCCATAAGAAAAAGGAAGGAATCTTTAATGTTTTCATCTCTAGGAACCGTATCATTGTATTTTGAAAGTGAATGACGAATTGGAATGTCGACGTCGACGTTCACAGAAAATAAGAAACGATTATTGTTTTGGATGTGGAGAAGAAGACTTTTATCGCCGCAATTACTAAAGGAAAATAATGTCGCCCGCTTTATTTTCTCCTAAAATCGGTTTAATAATTAAGAGAAGCGGAGCGAGACGAACGACTTCTTTCCGTAAACAAGAGATTAACGTAGTCGCTTTTAATCCGCTCGCTTTAAAATAATAAATGGCGAGAAGCGAAAGACTCGCCACTTGCAAAAAAAAAAAAAATAATTTCTTTAAAAAAAAATCGGAATTTTGTTTGATAGCGAGTTGCAAATTTTTCCGTATCTAAATTCTTAACGACGTAGAAAAGCTGTTAATATTTTAGAGGGAGGAAGGAGGAAGTTTCCGATCGCGGGAAGAATTCAATTTATATTTGTCAGAAGAAGGAAAACGATTAAAAGATTCCAAAACGTGATTTATTTCGACGCATTTTGACGTCACTCGCCTTTTCAAATATTTAACTCTGCATTTGTTGCTGACGAAATGCCCTTCTACTCGTTAATTGTGAGAAATCCATAAGACATTTCTGCAAAAGACTGCAATCCTTTTTATTTCTTTTCCAAGTGTACAAATCCGCAAAGACTTGGACAATCTGTCATTTCTTCGTTTGCATTTTTAAAGTGGAAATTTTCCATTATATCGATACCCGAAAATCGCTTTGCCTTCCGATTAACAATAGGATAAGGAAGAAATAAAAGTTCATTTGAGATTGCTGATAAGGTCTGGTGTTTCGGCAAGTGAAATTTATCAGTTTAACGGATTTGTATCGTTTCCTTCCAGCCTCATCTGGATGTCGAATGACTTATTTTCCGGCGGAGGGGACGAGCGCGAGCAGGAAGATGGGAGGAAAATATAAACGTTAGGATCATCCCTACGTGCGTGTTTGTGTCTTCGTTTTTATCGCTTTTACTCCAGAAATTTTGCCCGGTTGGAATTGCCAATATGCAGGTTTAGGTTTTTCGATTAGTATTAATTATTCTACTAGTAATTACAAAAATAAGGTCGTTGCCTCCTTTAAAAACGGGCGTCGAAAACATCCTATTCTAAGGAGAGAATCGAACCCGCATCCACGAGATGTATTGAAATGAGAAGAAAACTAATCAGAAGTTTCTCCCGAAAGCGATCGATGCGTTAATTTGGTGTCACAAAATGCGTTAGACATTTCGACGGTTTTCGCTAAGTAACGACACCCCGCATTTGGTAAAATTTTATTTTTTGAAAGCTGGCGGAATTTAGAATAGCGAGCGACCATCAAATTAAGTAAGAAAGTTTACTGGCAATCGAACGATTTTGGCTCTAGTGGACCGTTTTTTGTCCCATTGTCGATCCGTCGAAACGGTTAAAAGCGCTACAAATCGCGACACTCCGACGGAATTTCTCCATTTGTAGGACAATGCACTTCTCTCCTTTCGGGCGGGCGCGACTTCTCGCGACCATCCACTTACATATTTGCATATATTCCGCGCGTAATTTCGTTACTTATTTATGGAGAGAGAGAGAGAGAGAGAGAGCTCCGTCTGCAAATCCCCAACAAAATATAGCACGTGGTTCTTTTTTCCCCCCGCAAATACGGGGAGAAGAAACTGCTTCTCGTCCCATAAATATTAAAAATTAACGAGGAAAGAGGATGCTATAGAACGTGTCTCGAGCTTTTCTCTCTAGAAATTCGTGATCGAAGTGGATAGATACGTGAACGTCCCGGTTACGACGTTTCCCATTCGCTAAAATTTTCCAACGTTTGTTTTCTGTACAAAGATTAAGACACGGGAAAGAGATGGCTCTTCACGCAAAACAAAAATGCAGAGAACTTTCGCGTGAAGATGCGAGATTGTTGTTACCGATTTATCGATCGCTTCGACACAATTTGAAAAATTTCACTTGGAACAATGATCGAAACTTCGGTTAGAGAGAATCGTAACTCGTCTAATTTTTTCGACTCCATTTTTCATCGTCAACGTCGCAATATGACATATTGTCGCGAAATTTCGTTTCCGCAAGCAATTATTTCCGCTCTAACGAAAGAAAAGAAGGCAAAGAGAGTTTAGAATATTCTAATTTCTCTAGAGAATCTCTTCTTTTAAAATATATTTTTAAACTTTTGTTATAAATTACTAAAGGAAAGGAATTGCTCCAGCGAAATTGTCGATGGACCTTCTCCTATGGATAAATAAGAAAAACATTTTTGGAAATATTTCGACCGAGTTTAAGAACGAACCACTTAATTTCGTTTGTCAAAAAATCGATAGAAGTAGAGGAGAGTCTCTTTTTAAAGTAAGGAAAATATTTAATCAAGTTTTTAACCGGTTGTAAAGTTTTCCTAATCAGAGGCAAGAAGTCTCCCCTCGTAATCACGAACCTTCCACAAATCTTTACCGAGTTAATTGAAGAAACCAACTTTGTAGATTGACAAAATCCTTTTTTTTTTATCCTTCCTTTTGTTTGTTTTGACAGAAAACAAAATCTGATCGAAACCAAACTACCACTATTTATATATAACAGCTAAGCAATTTCTTTGTTGAAACAAACGTAATTAGTGAGAGTTCTTTACCGGAAAATCCGGCAATTTTCCAATAACGATACCGAAATTCCATTAAAAAATGATTCGATTCAACAATTAATTACAGAACTTTCGTAACGAAGGTTGGTATTTCGAAAATAACGTTGCCGTTCAATTTCGTTTTTGGGCTCGAACGGAGCCAATTACTCGAGGGAGTCACAAGTCAGAGGAAAGTAACGAGAGGACTCCGTCGTTAGTTTACAATAGGAGATTATAAATAAGGAGTCCCGCTTAGAAGAAGAAAGGGCGCATTTTGGTACCTAGAAAACTTATTTAATTTTCTCGGGAGGGGGAGGGAATCGATAGAAAGCGGTCGGAGCGACTGCCATTCGCAGAAGGTTTTCGATTCGCTTCACCAATTAACAGACGTAGTCGGGCCGAAGAATAGAAGAAATGTAAAGATCGATAGGATGCCCGAAGGCGGCGCAATCCGAGACGCCACCAACGATCGTCGCTACCAAAACCGGACCCCTTTAAAAGTGGCCGACACCGATCAATTACCCACCGGTTTTGCCGGGAATTTTTCTTTCGTTTCGATAATTTCCCTCCAACTATTTGTTTTCGTCGAACTTGTTGGAAAAAAACAACCAGTGGTGCACGACAAGTAACAATAGGGAACACACCGGTTCTGGAATCTCGGTGGTTCCACACATTCTAGAACCGGGTCTAAGTTTAATACTCGGCGATATTTTACCATCGATTCCGATTGATTTTGATTTATCTTCTCGACATCGATCAAAATTCCTTTCTTTCCATCGTTCCATAAATCGGATTTGCGTTTCCCAAATGTTCCCCGTATTTTCTTTCTTTTCCGGCGAAAAGTATCGTTTCGCGTGTGGCCATCTGTGGAGGACACTCCAACGTATTTCCTTACCACTTTCCATTTCCGCCGAGGAATCCTTACGTGAAAGCGAAAGGTCAAAACCTCGACTTTAGTCCTTTTTTTTCGGTGCATCTCGGTGTAGCCAGAGCGAATAACTTGGATCTAAACGACGTGGAATTCGTGTTACCGATAAACGGAATGTTTCTTCACCTACCAAACCTCCCCTGTACCAATTGATACCATCTAAACCGTTGTCGATAGCGATTGATCCCGCGGCCGATACGACCGTCCTCGATGACATCTAAAACAAGACGTCGTAGTTTATCGATCCAAACGGTTTATCAGGAACTTGCCTGACGTCCGACTTGTGGAATTTTCTAAAAAATTTCACTTGGAGTTTGGCGTGAATTTCCAATAATTCGTCCCAGAATCTTCTTCCGAACGTTGCGTACCTTCGAAATTCGCATCCCGCTACTGTTACGTACCTAAAAAAAACCCTTAATTCGTCACCCCAATACATGTAGGGCTAAATTTTTTTCGAGAGTGACGAATGCAGAGTCGTATGTAACGGGACAGAAGACGTTGTTTGCACGGAGATGGATCTATTCCGTTACGAAGAACCGAATTCTAAACAGGTGTGTGTTTATTCTTTAAAGTAACAGAGATGGATGCAGCGTAACGTGGTCGAAATCCGTTGTTATTTCGTGTGTCCTTTTCCCTTATTCCGAGCTGAAACGACATTTGTATCGCCGGAATCGATATTCGCTCGATTCGAAAATGGTATCGTATTTCTGCTCCGAACCTCTAATTTCTCTTTAAGCATTAGACCTGTCTTTTTACTTTTCAAATATACAAGTAGAAAGGTAAGTTACGTGTTAATTAAATACCGGAAAGACATACGCTTCAAAGAAAACACGGGAGAAAAAAAATGCGTAGAAATAATACGGTAACAGTAAATCAGTATAAACATAAAATATTCCATGTAAAGTGGGCAGAAATATTTTTTAAAAAATATATAATCTGTGTCGACTCCTCCTCTGAGTAATTACTCAGGAGGAGGAGGAGGTGGATCGTACCTGAAAATATCAGGATATTACGTAATAATGACGTCAAGGAGGAAGTTCTTATTTTAAAATCTTATTCACGGTTAACCGATTTATTCTTAAACAAAAACGTGTAAATACAGTCGACCCCCTATAACACTGTAGATAATTCCGTGTTATATGAATTCCATGTTGTACGAGTCACTTAGATTTTACAAATCCGTGAGCCGTTCACAGCCCGGCACACGTATTTGTAAAGTCTAAGTGACTCGTACAACGTGGAATTCATATAAAAAGGAATTATCAACAGTGTTATAGGGGGTCGACTGTATTCAATCGGAATTTGAAAGAGTTACCAGACTAATTACGTCACAATATAGAAAACGGACGTAAGCGTAACGGAGTTACCGTCACGTCGATGGCCGGAGATTCAAATAATTTCGCACGTTTGTAAGTTGGGAGAGAATTGTATCAATAAATAAATAGATGAATGATTAAATTTAAACGTTTTCATCCACTTAATTGCTCTAGAAAACATTTTCACTGGAAAAATAAGTGTACAACAGTGCTTAAAAGTCATTTTTACTCGATAATGATCGAACGAAACACTGATCGGAGATCGATCGCGGATTTCATCTTTCTTCCACGATACATAATAAATATCGTCTTCGGCAGGAGAATTAAAACTCGTCGTCATTCGATTCCTAACATAATTAAACGCGCGACGTTTTGAATTTTTAACGTCGCACCTCTGCAATTAATAATTACCACAAACGGATGTAAATAATTTACGAACCCCCCGAACCTCGAGTCAAAAGAGATTTAAAATCGTTCGCACGTAACTATGGCTTTCTCCATTCTTTAAATTCTTTTCTCAGTCGATCGGCCAACACTTCCGAAAACTATTCTCAAAATTCCTTCTTACCCCGATCCGAACGGCCTGAAAATTCGATTGTTCGTTTGGATGAACAGAACTGGGATTGGCGACTTCCGAACCGAAATCTGACGGTGCCACCTGGGTTTTTTTTTCTTTTTAAATCCGATTTTCGATATTTTAATGGAATAATTAAATCGTCTCGTTTCATATTAAAGCCGGTTTAATTGCTAGCCATATATCCGGTGATTAAATGTTTCTCTTCTTTATTAATCGCCTTCCTCCGGATGCGGTTTATTGTTCGGGAGAGAGTTCCAAATCCGAAAACGGATCGGAACGACGTCCCAAATGACAAAAAAGACGAAAGAAAATAATGGCGTCTATTAAATGACGGGGGGAAGGGTTAAATTACGCGAATTGTGGTAAATGCCTTAGTTACTTAACCCCCTTCTTTATTTTCTTTCTCTGCGTGACGTCTCTTTGTCTGATAGAAGTCATTTTGGTTTATGTCTCCGGTCGTATTCGAATCCGGACACAAAAGTTAGATAGTTAATTGTAAGCGTTGATTCGTTCTCACAATGGTAAACGAGTTAGACAATGATTACGGAATAAATCACCGATGATATTACCGAAGATAACACAATTTGCCAAGAAAGATAAGTTAAAGTAAGAGTTAAAATTAATCGTAAAATTACTTTTATTAAAAATTTCAAACTACCTCTGGCCTATTTTATGACAAATTTCCTATTAAATACATGATTTTATATAGGATAAAGGATAATAATAATATTAGCGTGATTATGCAAAAATTGTTATTATCCCTTGTTCAATGGAGATCGTTCGAAATGTTTCTTGCATCCTCATCATTTATTTCTTTCGTTTCTTTATTATAACTTTCTTATAATAGATTTTACTTAAGTATTACATCGCTAATCCCCATGTAATCGTTCCATTTCGCATAATCTTCGCTGCTTCGTAGTTTTAGTTCGATAATTTATCATTTAAAACCATTCTCTTTGCGATGTTATCTAATAGTTATTCTGATAATTTTATCCGTTAGTTTTTAACCTTTCATTTCCTTTGGTGTCCTCAAAAATCGAAGTGCGAAACCCGTTTGTACGATGGGTTTCGTACACCAACACCAAAGAGGATGCTGTAGTAGTCGCATCATCCCATTAAAATGGAACGAGAAATTTGCAGAACGAGTTCTCTCCATCGACATTATCTCCAAATGAATAGCAATTCCGTAGTTAAGCAATGACTTTTATGAGGGACAAGTACTTGTACGAGATCTCGTATAGAAATCAGGGCTGGTATGGGCACTTACGTGGGAACAATTATATGAGTATATATCCAGCGATTAAAATAGCTTCTCTTTAGTTACAACAATATTGACACTCCATTATCTACGTTATCTTTCACAAAAAGAAAGTAATTTTACTCCAATTTGAATCGAGGTAAAATAAATATTGTTGGATTAATTTGCATATTGAATATCGTAAATCTCCGAAGAAGAAAAATACGTTTTTGTTAAATGTATGGAAGAAAACTATGGAATAACAAGTAAACAGTTACGTTGAAATATACCCAATGATATAATGCAAGAAAGACAAAAACAAGAGAAAGAAAAGAAGAAGAAGAAAAAAAAATAAAGTAGATTTGTGCTAGAAAAATGTTAAGAAACAGAAAGCCAAATGCCATTAACGTCTCGACTTCTCGTAAAGAAAAATGGCGACGGTAATCTTAATTATATCTTTAACTAGAGGATAGATGTGAGAGGCATCGAACGTTGTCGGTCCGAAGCATTCTCCCAACTAAAATATTTACGAATTAACAGTCTCCTTTTATAAATAACTAAACATTTCTTTCAACTATCGAAATTACTCATTAAACATTTTTCTGTCAGTCCATGTTATTCCGTCGGACTTCGATCCGACCGACAGAATTACTCCACGTTAATTAACATACAATATCAACAACAATTGAATCGAGTCTCTTTCGTCTCCATTAAAAATTACTTTAAATGTTTGGCTGATAGTTTGTAAATAAACAGTTTTTTTTTAAATTATACCACTCGCATACTGTTACAGTATAATACAATACTTAAGACGTAACACATCAGTGATGTTACTGTTTAAATTAACAACAGGTTTAGGTGTCATACAGTAGACGTAAGAAACGATTCGCACGACGATAACATACGAAATCCTGCATTAAAATAACGTAACTTCGAAAGAAATTACTTATAAAAAAACGTAATTTTCATATTAT
>NW_019387777.1:0-9765 GCF_000671375.1 Centruroides sculpturatus | reverse complement strand
AGTTTTCTGTTTTGGTTCTTTTAAAGCTTTGTTTCAGTTTTCTTTTGGTATTTTTTATAAAACTTGAAATTGGTTCAGTAAGGGCTACTTAAATGGTTATGCACTTGTAGAAAGGACTTGGCCTTTCTACAAGTGCATAACCATTTAAGTAGGTACCAATGTAACAAGTAACTGAACTGATCAGAAACAAAGTAAACAATGTTTCAATTTCACTTTAAAACATGGTTTTCCTATGTTTTGAAAAACTTTTCCAATTAATGTCTGTAGGCTTAGCCAAAATGCTAATCTATTTCATTGTGATGATTTTGCACCTGTTGCCATAGTGTTAATTTTCTATTGCAAATTTTCCCGGGACTATTTTAATTTTTCCCAAACTTCATTTATGCAATCAGACATATTCTGCATCTCTGTATCATTTTAGCTTACATTAAAAGGATAGCAATCCTCAGCAAAGCGTTAGACCATTTGATAATGTCAAAGAGAGAATAGTTATGTAGTTGAAATTGGAGATTATGCTAGCAATTATTTTCAATGAGATAGAAAAGTTAAGAATTTGAGATGTACATATAACTTCTTTGTTAGCAAAGAGCAGAAATTAACGAAACCAAAAATTTACTAAAATGGAATGTAAAAACTGAATTTTGAAAGATGAAATGTGTTTCAATACCAAAATGTCTCATTGCCAGATTGATGATCTGTTAAAAATAAAAGAGCATAAACTGAAATGAGTAAAGAACTGTTTTAAAAAACAAACAAAATATTTTAAAACAAAAATGGAAATTAGGAATAGAAGTAAAAATAGGCTTTTTTTATTTTTTAATTTTATTTGTTTCAATTTATGTTTGTTATTTTTGGAATGTCTGTCTGATAGAGGCATTTTTGGTCTTAAAAATTTGACTTTGACATTCTGCTTAAGGACATTTTTTTATTTTGTTGACAGTTATCATTATGGAATCAGTACCTGATAAGAGCAGAAATGACTTAGAAAAACATATTAGGGAATTTAAAATATCAAGTTCTAAATATGATTGTTAATGTTAAATGGATGATAGGCATGAAAAACTTCATCTCACAGACTGATGATTGTAAAGAAAAAAAATTTATTATAGAGCTGGGGTGGCCAACTTGCGGCTCGCGAGCCACATATGGCTCTTTGAAGGATTATTTGTGGCTTTCAATAAATGTACCCGAGTCTTTTTTTCATTTTTGTGTTATTATATTTTAAAAAATTATTATTGTTCCGTATGTGTTTCAAAATGTCTTTTAAATTACTAACAACAAATATGAAAGACTAAGTGCAACGTTGTAACAAATTTCNTGCAATGGACAGTTGACATTGTGCTCTGGAGGAAACAATTTGTATCACTCTTGCTACGGATATAATTTGTAATCTGGAATTTTTTGCATACCTTTTTAATACGTATTTAATTGTGGCTCGCGAAAAATTTCAAATTTTGAAAAATGGCTCGGACTATCAAGGAGCTTGGCCACCCTGGTTATAGAGTGTTACCCTCTTCTGGATTCCAAAGCAGCTGATGATAGATATTATATAGAGATATAAAGAGAAATTAAATCAACAAAGAATGATTATAAATATTTTAAAGGATAAGGATATTTCATTGACAACAAAGATTAGGCTGTTTTTATCAATAGTAATGTTTTGAATAAAAATTGGATACCAAAGTAAATTGAGAGAAAAAATTGATACTTTTGAATTTTAGTACATTTAAAATATTATGAACTAAAAGAAAAAATTTAATCCTTTGATTCTGATCCAGATAAATTGATTAGTTCTGGACCAAAAACACAATCACTCACTTGAAACAGTGTGTTTTTGATCTATTAATTTTGAATTAAAAACAAAATTTTCATATTTTGTGCATATGTTGCATAAGGTAATAGATTACTTAGATTGCTAAGAATAAACATATTCTCCAAAATGTTTATTTTTAGCAAAGTATAAAGGAAATGGAAACTGATAGAAATGAACAAAATGAATAGGTGAATTTTGGAAATAGAATGATCTGACTCCTGATATTGTCAGATTTATTTTTGATTCTCTATATATTAAGACTTACGTCAGTAGTACCAAAACTATGACCCTAGGCCAAATCTGACCTGCAAACATATTTGAGCATTTATAAATTATAGCCAAATGATTACATCAAGCTATATTGATGTTACTATTAATAATAATGGTATTAGTAGTAGCATTAATTTAGCCCAATGTAATCCTGCAATTGTTTGGGTTAAGTAGATGTTTATATTCTCTTATAAATGTTAGAAATAGGATTTCTTGTTGTAGATATAGAATATACAAGATATTTGTGGTCTCTATGCACTTATAATTTATAAGCAGTTTGATCAGCCAGCTGAAAAGTCTGGACACTACTGACTTACATAATACAGGAACTCCTACTTATGAACATTCAACTTACAAACTTTCAGACTCATGAACAATTTGTCTGTATATCTAAAATATAAATTTAGCATTGATTCTGAATTCTTTTGCCATTTGTAAGGTGGTGTTGAAGCTTAATCTTTGGCCAGTAATAAATAATTAATGTGGCCTTATTTCTATTGCTTATCATTATTTTTCATTTTTGTGCAAATTCTGACATTCCATTGCTGCTAGTGAGGTGGCATTGAATTTGATAATATTGGAGTAATGGCATTTTTTGCTATCGTTTACAATTTTTATAAACTTTATGATTAGTGCTTCAAAAAATGCATCCAAACTATAATAGTAAATTTAGTAATGCAGATAAATACAAGAAGTGTCATTCTATTACCATGGAGACTAAACTGGGTATTATCAGTTTTTTGACTTACAAACATTTTTACTTAACCTTTGGAACCTAACCTGTTTATAAGTAGGGAAGTACCTGTAGTTGGAATTAGAGGCATGCTAGAATGGCTTTGGAAAGCCAGATATCTTATTACAGAGAGAACAAATAGTCTTCATTCAAAATCATGAAGAGATATTTATAATGCAATGAGATTTAGTAGTAAGAAAACAAAAATTTTATTATGTTAATTTTTAATAATAAAACCAGAATTTTTAAAAACAGCTTAAACTTGTTTGCTTTTAATAATACTATTTTGCATGTTACAATCATGATGATACAAAAGATCTTCAGAATTGTTATGAATGTGACTTGCAAAACTTATTAAATTAGATCAGTTTTTTATAAATTTTAACTAATTTGAACAAATTATAACAAAGAATGAAATTTAATTAAATAATCAGATATTGAATATTTTAGTATGCAATATTTCAATCAATTTCTTAATCAAAATAACCTTTATACATATGCTATGTGTGATTACAGAATTATTGTAAGAATTAAAATTTATATTTATTCCACAAATATATGATTAGATCATTATTAAATTTTAATAAATAATAAATTGAAATAAAATGATGTTTTGTTTTAGAATCTAATGGTTTGAATTCAAAAACTGATAAAGTATCTCACGTATCTATTGCATCAGATAATGAACAAAAGTAAGTAGTTATTGTTATTTTAAAAATTTAAATAATTATAAATATTTAGTAATTTATTAATACTTATTAATATGGAAGCTGTTTAGTAATGCGGAAGCTGTTTAGTAATGCTTGTATGTATATGGCGGATTGTATCTCTTGAAGATTAAAAAAGCATATGGAAGTACCAAAAAAAAAACTGTATAACACACAGTAATTATGTCTTATTCTTTAAGCTCAATTCTTACTGAAGTATTTTAAGACTTATCATACATCATCGATGAGGTTTTTAAATTGTAGTGTTAATAATTATTTTATTAACAGTATAATTTAAAAGTCTCACCATTGAATTAAGGATTAAGGAAAAGAATTAAGGAGCATACATATTCTCTTTAATTCTTTTGTGAGGTTTCTGGACTTACATACTCCTTGTTCAAACCTAATTGATAATTTTTATTTTGTATCTTGTATACCCCAGATTGTTCTTCTTTCTTGATCATATCTTTGTCATTCCTAAGCAAGTTATAAACTATAGGAATCCCTTTGTACATTAATCTTGTGTTCTTATAATTTGCAATTTCTTTCATAATATTGAACATGTTTCTGTTGTAAGTGAACTTAGTAACATTGTTGTTCATAGTTTTCTTTGTCATCTTTTTGTTGGAAATCTGAGTAAGAACTTATTAATCCCTCAATGACCTTTGCTCCAAATCCCAATGTTCTAGCAATGGCTCGAATTCTATCCAACTTTTGCAACCTGTCATACACATTAGAGCAATAATGGAATGCCCTTCTAATTAGAGTTCTAAATGCTGAAGTCTTATAAGTATGCAGATCATTGGAGAAGGAAGGAATGTATAATGTTGTTGTGAGTAGGCTTGATGTATGTCTTCGTGCTTAAGGAATCATTATTGAATGAAATATCAATGTCTAAAATTTCAATTTCTGTTGCACTAAGTTGCTTCAATTTAAGCTTTAAACCATCCTTGTTGGAATTTATCTCATTCAAAAAATGTTGTATTCTTCTATCATTCCTTCGTAAAATGAATACATCATCCACATATCTTTTGTATAAGATTATTGTTATACTGCTTTAAACAAATATTTAAAGCAGTAAAGTTGGTTCTCAGCAATATAAGGTATATATGTCATAATATTAATATATTAAGTTTATTATTTTTTTATTTACAATTGTAATCAATGGTATGACAAAAGAAAATGTAATTTAAAATAATTTAGGGCAAATTAATAATAATAAAACATCTTTAAAAATTGTGCAAATGATATTTAAGTTAATCAGACATTTGGATGAGGCATTGAGAATTACAACTTCAGCATTTCATAGCTTATAAAATGTATAATGACTTAAAATTTTGGATTTTCTGATAGTATACTTAGTTTTGTTTTGACTGCAAGTTTTGGTTTTATAACTGGTTTTCAAACTTCTTTTGGCTATGTGCCCCTTGGACAGAAATACAAATCCTCAAATATCCTTTTGTAAACTGTAGTCTTTTCTACATCTTAGATCATCACTGAAGAGCAATGACAATCTAATGTGCTTTGTAGAAATGCCTTAAGCAAATAAAATTAATTTACGTAATTTATTATTATACATGTACTCAAGTACAGCACTTATTACAAAAAAAAAAATTATCTTTACAAATCCATCTATTAACCAATTTGTATTTTTTTGCAGAGGTATAGTGTTGAAAGGTCTTCTTTGTATGTGAAGATTGTTTGATTTGTCACTGGTGATTGTGAAATGGTGGATTTGTGAAGACAAATTATTTTTGTATTCTGTAATATATTTTAACATGTAAATTATTGTCAACCATTTTCTAATTGAAATCAAGTACAACTTTAAGCTTGAAATGAAGTACAACTTTAAGCTTATGTCTGTATTTGGTTTTAAGAGTTGTCAATGCATGACTTGCAAAGGTATGAAGTTACAAAAGACATCAGAACTTTCACAACAATCCTAGCCAATTCAGGATATACTTTCAGCAACTCTGCTCAAAATTGCAACAGACTTAGATCAGTGAAATTACTTTTTAGATTATTGTCCGATGAAATATCAAGCAATGTTCCAGCTGGATAACCAACAGTCCTGGAACAGGCATATCAGAATGAAGTTGATTCCATATCCATGGGTGTGGATCACAAGCTAATTCAGGGAAACAAATATTCATGCAATTGCTGGGCAATCTTTCTCAAGCACTGTATTACATTAGCCTTCACATTTGAGTTAATAACTATATCTGTGCTGGACAGAAAGTTGTACAGTGTTGGGAAGCACAAAATTTCACTTGTACAGTACCCCATAACTTGCCCAGAAATTAAACTTTTTTTTTTTTTGATTGTATCTTCATTCTTGTCACATGCATTAAATACCGTGGTAAAATTACCCTGAATATTTAATTCATTAAGGCAAGAAAAAATATTTTCCAAATATGCAATCCTTTAGATCCAAATCAAGCCTAGAAACACAATTGCCCAATTCAAAAGGATGCTCTAAAAAGAAAAACTTAAGTTCCTCATTCAGCTCCATTATGTGTGTCAATACTTTATTTCAAGAGACAGTGGACTTCTGCATGCAACAGTGTTATGTGCCTAGTACCCATTTCATTGCAGATAGAAGTAAATATCCTTGCATTCATGGGCCTAGCCTTTACAAAGTTCACAATTTTGACCATTTCATTGAAGACAGTTTGCAAATTCACATGTATTTTCTTGGTGGCCATTGCTTCTAGATTAGGGGTGTCCAACCTTTTTGTTTCTCTGGGCCGCATTGGAAGAAGTCAAGGAGTTTTGGGCCACAAGTATATATAATATAGGCTACTAGTAGTCCGGGACGCCCCCTAGTGGGCTTTCTTTACAAATTCTTATGAGGCACAATTATAGACCCAAATGCGGGGAAAGGAGAGAAAAAACAAAAGAAAAGAAGTGAGGAAGGTTGGAAAATTAAGGGTTGATATTTGCATAACAGAAGATCTATTTAACCTTTCTCACTACTTTTTATCTTTTGTCCCTTTTCTCCTTTCCCCAAATTTGGGTCTATAATCCTTTGAGTCACAACTCCAGCTTTATTTAGTAATCCTTCCTCATTCACACATCTCCAAGTATTTGAAAATATTTCCTTTCCACTCAAAAATAAAATATGAATAAAGGTTTGCGGCTTTGTGAAACTTCTTTTTTGAGTTTATGCCTTGAATTAAATAAATTTAAAAAATTTTTTAATTTTTTGGTTTTGTTTACACGTTTATTGGGCTGCATTGGAACTTGTTACGGGCCGCGAGTTGGACACCCCTGTTCTAGATGAATAGTATAGTGTATCCAATTTGCTTTGGGGGCTCCCTTTTAAACGTGACTTGTCAATGACATCCTGTCAGGATCCTTTCACTGTCTGAGCAAATGCCTACATATTTAGACCATGGAATGCCATTTTTGGCCATGAAATTATCAACGAAGGGAAAATCTCTTTTCCTCTTGATGTATTTTCTGACAGTTGACTAAAAGAAGATATTTTTGAATGGAATCATTTGATATGTATAAATACAAAACAAACAAAAGAACTGGATGAATAAGTAAGAAATCACCATAACACCAAAAATTCAGCATGAAAAGGAAAGATCACTTTAATAAAACTAATGTTTACAACCGACTTTATTGGTTGTCATCAGGTTCATAACAAAAAATACCATTGAACATAAAATAAATATTCTTTAAACAAAAAGACATAGTTGTTTCCAAAAAATTGGGTGATCATCATTTATTTCTTTTAAATGTTCCATAGTAAAAACTTCAGACAACCCGACCTTTCTTTTTAGGCTACATGGCTGTCCTGGGAAAAGTTCCTTAAAACACGGAAATATACCAATTAAAAGTAATAACTTTTCTTAAAATTGGAATTGATGACCTTACGACGTCTTGCTTTATTCATTCTTTTCCATTCGGGGGTTTCAGATCCTTATACCCACTGGAAATTTGCACTGTTTAATGTAGATTATCCTCCTTCCTCCCTCTGGCAGCGAATTATTACAAAATATTTTTAATTTTAGAATTTTGCTGGATAATAAAATTAAAAAAAAAAAAATTTCCAGTGGATATAAGGATCCGAAACTCCCGAACGGAAAAGGATGAATAAAGCAAGACATTGTAAGGTCATCAATTCCAATTTTAAGAAAAGTTATTACTTTTAATTGGTATATTTCCCTGTTTTAAGGAACTTTTCCCAGGATGTCTGTGTAGCCTAAAAAGAAAGGTCAGGTCATCTGAAGTTTTTACTATGGAACATTTAAAAGAAATAAATGATGATCACCCAAATTTTTGGAAACGACTACGTCTTTTTGTTTTTAAAGAAAATTTTATCATCCAGTGAAATTCTAAAAATAAAATAAATATATAAATTTGATTAAAAAGAATAGCATTTTCATTATAAACCTGACAACAGCTGATAAAGTTGGTTGAAAACATTAGTTTTTATTAAAGTGTTTTTTTTTTCTTCTAGATTTTTGGTGGTGTTGTGATTTATTTGATATGTACTTAACAATAATTAGAACATGTGTCAACTGCTACATCAGTACTTGATTTGCAATGCATAGTACAAACTATTCTTAACATGACCCACCAGTTGGCACTCAACAGTATCTGCCATGTTGTGAATATGATGTGAAACAGAATCATTCAAGTCAGGGTACGAGGTCTAATTGTTTCCATATTTTGTCACCCAGCTTGCATTCTACAATGTCCTTTGCAGCAGAAACAATAATCTGCTAATGTGTGTGGCTTTGATGATTTAGCCAAATAGTAGCTGAGAAGATAGTATTCTTTAGTAATGCTTTGTTTGACTCTTATGATGTTGACTGAAGCAAATAACTTTTTCTCACTTTCAATTCTTCGTCCGTCATTCTTTCATAAAATTCAGTCAGCTTATTCACAAGATTTGAATGTTTAGTGTGGAGTTGTGACAAAATTGACAGTTTCATGAAATGATTTGACAAAACCTTAATCATAGTTTAGGAAACCCTTCCAGCAGTGATGGCTGATCACCTGTAAAAGAACCAGAGTAGCCATCAATCACTTTGAGTTTGTGGATCTTCAACTTTCCCTCTTCATACCTGAAGAAATACATATATTAGTTTGAAAACCATGGTTCTATAAGAAGTCTGCTTCTATTCAAACATCACATGTTAGTAAATGACACTAGTCTAATTATATTGGATTAGATTGATTTCTCTGTTGATAAAAATATCAGAATTTTGACTATCAATATTTTCAATTCATTATTTTGTTGAAATTTAAGAAAATGAATATACAGTAGAGCATCGATTATCCGAATACCGGTCGACTGAAACATCGGTTAACCGAAAGCGTTTCAAATTCAAATTTCTGCTAGTGCTGTGGTGCTGCAATATTTGGTTATGTCTTGGGCTACTCCAATATTATTTTTGTTGGTGTGCATGTTTTAGCTGGCAGCACTGGTGCAACCATGAGAGGGTACTTAAGGACACACCAGTATTTGAAAGAGGCTTTTTTCCCCCATCCTGAGTGGTAAGTTTTGCTTGTTTTGTGTGGTTTTTTTCTGAGGACTGTGTTGGGACGTGTCATGCTGAATTGGAACATTTTTGATACTAGATTAACTTTCCAAAATATAATTTTTTTTTTTTATACTTGTGCAAAATAAAGAAATAATTTTTAACAATTCACGATACAATAGCCACAATTATTTTTTAAAAAAAATTTAAGCTTAACATTGATGAAAATTCAACACGAAGCAACACACAATGGAGAAAAATTTCAGCATGGGATAGGTTAATATATTTTTTGTACATGATCAGTTATCTGAACAACCCTAGTTCCGAATTGTTTTGGATAATCGATGCTCTATTGTATTTACCTTTTGTTTATATATACCATATTTTACAGTGTATAAGATCCACATCCATTTCAGCACAGAATATTTAGATAAAATAGTATTTAGCGTATTTAAGTCATCCCATGTCTTTGCACTTGGCATCAAAATTGTTTTTACTGTATTCTGGTTTAAAAAAAGTAAAATTAGAATGTATCAGGAAAAAGAGGAGTTTCAAAAAAGAATTTACTTTTAAAATATTCTACACAAATACATGCAAAAACTACTTAGCTATTACAAAAAAAATAATATTGATAATATGTTTAATTAAACAGTAACATTTTTTTCAAGAGTTGAGCTAGATAGTGATTATCCATAGCCTATTGAAGACCATTTGGGAGATTATAACTTCATTTATAAAAGACCA
>NW_019387776.1:0-9112 GCF_000671375.1 Centruroides sculpturatus | reverse complement strand
ATTTATATAAAATTAACAAAATTATAAATCTAATTACAGAGATAAATATGCAAATATTTAAATTTATTATTAGTTGGTTGGTATATGGTGCATATAAATCGATTCTATGTTTAGGTAACATGATTTTTGAAAGTTACAGAGTTCTCTAACAACAAAATTCGATCGGCCACTGACCGCTTTTTCACCGGAAACATCCGACTATCGTACTTTCGATGACCTTATTTACAACTAGATTTTACCTTGAACTTGAAAACCTCTCTTGACAAACAGTTAAATTGGAAAGTATGCCAGTCAGCAGGGTCAAAAGTCAAGTGTGTACAGATGACAAATAATTTCGTGGACGAAGACCTTAAAATATCGTAATGTTTTGCTCCGGGATCTTCGTTAAAAATTGACATGGATACGTTTATTTGTCCAACGTGTCGCTGAACTAATAACGATTTGTTTATCGTATTCTTACTAGGAAAAATCTATGTTTTTCCATTTCGTATATTGATTTACGGTTATATTTATTAACTAATTTTTTAAAAATCGTGTTTTTTAAATATAATCAATGCCTATTTTATGCTCTAAACTGCATTTTTATTATACATTTTCTCTCTTTCTTGCTTTTACTAAGCTTGTTTAAACGTCTTTTTTGTTTGTATAACACAATCCAACTTGTTAACGTTGTTTATTCTAGGCGTATATTAATTAATAAACAATCTGTGGCTTGTCTGTAAAGTTATCAAACCCTAAAAATAATTAATAAAAAGTTTAGGAATTTAACTATTAATAAATCTGTATATATTTTAAATTTTTCTATATTTTATCTGTAATTATCTGTAAATTTTCTGGAATTCTGTGCAGATATTTTGGATCTGAATAACGTGTAAATTTTACAAATTTTATGCTTCAGATAAACTTTATAATATTCATAACACGGGTGAATTATTAAATATAAACTATATAATTTAATTATTACAAGTTTAAAATATATAAAATATTATAATTATATTAGCACGATTCCTATTCTACCCATTAGTAAATGTTACGTGGTGCCACGCGGTAGAAGTTTAGGGCCTCTTGTCAAATTTTGATTCAGTATAGACCCCTCACTATGTTAGGTCTTTAGTGAGGGCCCATTATAAAGTGTCGCGCGAGAAGAGTTGTGGGCCCCCTAACAAAATCTGATTCCGTAGTGAAGATTACAGTAGGGGGCTTGTGGTGAGGGCCACAAACACGTGTTCGCCTATCCCTCCTGTGATCATGTTATTATATACATTATAATGGAAGTTTTTTGAGTATTTTTGCCTATTTTTCAGATTTAGTTTTATTGATATTATCCCATAATAGTATAAAATTAAAGTGTAGAGAGTAATAAACATCTCTTTAAAGTTTCATTTTTATGTATTATATTCTCCGTTTAAAGATTTAATTATTAAAGTTAGTAACATATTTTATTTGATGATTTCTACCAATAAAATAAAAATATATAAAAATTAAATATAGGAACCAAATTTTAACAAATTTCTCTTTATAGTAATTAAAAAGTAATTTTTGATTTCAATTTTTGTTAAATTTTATCTTTAATAAAACTAATCAATATATAAAATAAAATATAGCCTATAAAATATATAAAATTTCTAAAATAAAAATAATTTCAGAATTTAAATCTAAATAAATAAATAAAAATTTACAAAAGTATTTATTATAATTATATAAAAATGCAGTTTTAAACCTTTAAACTCAATACAAATTTCGTAATTTAGACTGTGATAATTGTTTTTCCTATAAAAATCTCTTAATTTATTTTACGCACAACTTAATTTTTCTACACTTTTATGGAGTTTCGAAACCAGGAAATTTTTAGTAAATCAAACACTTAACGTAAAATCGACATTTTGTATATTAAACAAGATTTATATATCCTTAAACCATCATCTGTAAACCAGGTGTGATCATCCTGCTGTTTACTTACTAACGCAGGTGCTAAATGAGCGATGCTCTCAAGGTCTTGATATCTTTTGAATTAAGTAACTTACACAGATGTTTATCCATTTGTATAATTAAAACCCTTAAAAACTTGTCATTTAGTATAACTAGGTCAATAAAAATTCGATGGATTTTATTTTAAAGGCGATACTTTTGTAGTTAAAAGTTAGCCCGTAGTGCCTCGAAAATGTTGCGATAAACAATCAACAACAATTGGCACAGTTACCAAGTAAGAAAAAAGAAATGTTGTGATTTTTTTTACGTGGATTGTTAATAAGAAACATTTACCTAAATATGTCAGAAACGGTCATTTGGAACCGCTCCAAACAGGACCAATTGTTCCAGAAAATGCTGCGTGTGAGCTTGTTGATGTTTAAACTTTTTTTAATCTCTCCCTAAAGATTACAAATTTTATTTGCTGTAGTTTATCATGCACTCACTTTTACATGTCTCAATGCCTCAAATTTTGAAGAAAAAAATGTTTTTTCTACTTTATTTTAATGTTTTACAAACAGATTTTTACACCCTATAAAGTTTAGTAGTAATGAACGACTGATAGCAATTATCATTTGAACAAATGATGAACGTCATAAGAAGTTAACAACATGCAAAAAGAAGTTTTGTTAAAAAATAAACCGAAACTGCAATGAACAAAGTTCGATCAACAAAATCAATGTATTGATTGAGAGAATCCTTTAGTAAGTAATTCTATTGAGAGAATTGTAATCCCTAAGATAGGGTCAATGTTCCAAAAGTTGATCTCCGAATACAAGGATTTTTAGAGGGGAGCAGAAATATATATAAAAGTTTGATCGAACGTCTATTGATTAAAAAAAATTGGATTATATATTGTTATTATTTTTGATAAACAAAGAAACTTAAAAAAATTTTTTCTCTGATACAAATTGTCTGGGGACGATTCTTTTTCTTTTAATGAGTTCTGTCACAGATGTTAGAGATCCACCTGCGTCTTGGTACAGGATCTTTCTTTTTACTCTTCGTTTCATTAAGTGCTTGTATTTGACCATGGTGTATTGGTTTGATAGTCTAAAGGGACTTTATTAAAATTTCTGTTGTGTACTTTACCTAAATGTGTCTAAAGTCACGTTTAAAAACGCCAAAATTAAAGATTACTTCTTAACTTATTGAGTTTCATCAAACAGAATCATTACAGCTTAATAATTCTATAAATATCGAATTTATTTTAAAGAATAACTTTTTATACGATGTCTTATAGACATCAAATCATAATTTTACACTATTTTATAGTAACTACTGATGAAATTTATACTTTAATAAAGTACTAAAACAATATTCTAGCATTCTAAATCTCCAGAATAGATCTAGAAAGGATCTATTTTTGGAAAGAAGTAAGAATATAGATTCTTCTAGATATTTAAATCTGAAGTTTCTCTTATATATAATGCATACTCATAGATCTATAGATTTATTCAGAGTGATATGTAAGAAAACTTTAAAAATGTATTTATCTAGAAACCGTATGGAATAATTATTATATAATAATTGTGAGTAAATCTCAATGCTTTAACTAAACATTAATTTAAATACACAGAAAAAAATATGAATTTAAATCAACTTCTTTTTATTGAAATCGATTGTTTGGAAGAGCAACGCGGTCAATATTATAAGACCTATATTGTAGTCGATATAGCTTAAAGCTAACCGGATATCCAAGAGCAAAGTTATAAAAATTTTTTCCTATTTGACTTCGAGCTAAGTTGGGTAAATATTAAACTTCTCGAATAAAAAAAGTGGTATTTTCCAAGATAAAATTTAATATTGTTGGATAGGGCTGATTATTTATAAACAGGTACATGTACGAAGTACCACGCTGTTCATATGCACTAGCAAAACAATAATACATACATGAATATATATATATATATAAAGGAACATTTTAAATAGACTAGAATTTATTCGGCTCATTACCGACTACAAAGGATGTAATAGAAGGTTTGTTTTAAGATTATCTTATTTCCTCATCTGCTTTTTTTATATTTTTTAATGCATGGTTGTCTATTTCCATTCCCAGATAGTTACGGTGAATTAGAAGGAATCTTTTTTATGCTATCTGATGTATTCTAATCGTTCATCGAGTCCCGACTTACGCATCCAATGAGTTCTTAAGATAGGGAATGCCTTCCTGTAATCATTTCTCCAATCAATTTTAAGTGCAAGGATTTACCACCCAACAACAGTGATTTATCTCTTAGTTGCTAAAAATATGTAAGATGGGAAAAAATTCAGAATTCTAGAGAGATCACAAGAGAAGGTAAAGAATCGAGAGAGAGGAACGAGAAATAAAGAAAAAAAGCTGACATTGTTTTTACTGTTGTCACATAGTTGCCAAACATCTGTCTCGTGACTGATGTAAATTCGTTACTTTATATTGACAACCATCGCTACCAAAGATGTAAACACTTCACCTGAGCTTGACAATGTGATAGCGTTAAATCAAACCGAAGCTAATTAATGATAAATTATTTATTGATGCGAACTGAATTAAATTCCATTAGTGAACTGATAGGATTCTAGAAATAACTGATTTTCTGGGAAGGTTGAATAAAAAAAAATTTCGTTTTTAATTAATTCGACTCGCTAAAAGAACTATTGTTCAGAAATAGTTAAGATGATTCTACTTTATGATTTAGCACGAATACAAATTAATGGGTTATGTGACGTGGCCAAAGATTCTTTAGTAAATCCTTGGCAGGGGAATGGCTTAAATCTTTCATATGAAGTCTAGTGTTATATTACTAGTTTATTTCCGTTATAGTTGTATTTGCAATGGCCACAGGTAATTTGGCAAAGAATACTCGGATAAGAGCTATCTAGTTTTACACAGACATACCGACAAGTAGTTAGACCTAATACTTCACAGATGTCTCATTCATCGTCTAAAAGTAGAAAAGTCTTGGCGCAAGAATTAAACTGCCTATTTACTGAGGTAGAAATACACACCTTTTGACATGTAATAAACAATCTTTTTTTCTTTTTTACTTAAGTTATAACTTAGTCTTGTTGAATGATTGAAATATCTTCTTAATCCGGATAATGCATATTTATAGATGATAGAGAGTGGTTTCATGTTCGATATTTAGCGTACAGGATAGGAAGGTAAGTGCATGCTTCGTCTTTCCTCGCCTCTTTTTAAAGATGGAAACAGCCTCTCAAATTATCATATAGAGTTTAATAGGATTTAAATAGTTACGTTCGTGTCATAGATCTATTTAATGTGATTAAAAGATGCTTACAAACAATGTAGATTAAATTTGGGCTTTAATTAAGTTGATTATTCTTATTTAAAAAAATGTAATTAGGAACCAAAGTCTTAACTGGTTAAAATTTATTGAGAGTTTAGTAGTGTTTACTATAAATAAACTACTGAATAAACCTTCATTAATCTTAAATTAGTGGCATCTTAATCGTCTAAGTAGTCTGATGGTTATTGAATTGTCAGAAGCACAATTAAGTTTACATGCAAGAAAACAATGTATATCCAGTAAGTTAACTGCGCTGTTGTTCTTTTGTCTTTAGAAAAGAAGAACTGAAAAAAAGAACACTTCTGGAGTATTAGACTGTACTCTTCGTATTGTTTCCTACAGTGATATAATTCGTGCCACGATTTACCATCCCGTTTTCTGTTGACACATCTGGTGATCTGATCCTTTTCTACAACGAATTTTTATTTTAAAAGAGGCTAAAACCTAGAACATGCGAAAGAGTAGGGAAGTTTTTTAATATATATATATATATAAAAGAAAACCTGGCCAAAATAACATCAAATGTTTGGCAGAGATCTAAGCAATGATGGATTGTAAATGTCGTTCCACTCTTCTGACTGTGTTAATTACCCATGGATCTGGAACTTGTCATGGTAGAGACTAAGACATTGTGACACATCGTGAACAAGTGTCAAAAAAGCATTTGAGCTAGGATTTTTGNTAGTCGAAATATATTTTAATATATAAAGGATACCAGCTGTTAAAATGCGATTTAGAACGGATGGCATATATGTTCGAGAAAGCGTGTTATAGAAAAACTAATTAAAAATTTTTATATATAAAAACAGGAAATTTTATAACGATTTATATTTATGTATATAACGCGCCATTTGCATTTTGAACAATAAAATAAATAGCCTTTCGCTCAATTTCTTTTTAGTGTTTTATATATTTAGCATTCATAATGAAAGTAATAACATTCGAAAGCATTCCCTCAACAATCCTTTCGCAATTTCTCTACAAGAAAAAAAAGGTCAGGTCAAGTCAGGTTACTTTTCCCCCAACTGTTTAAACATGACTGCTCACGGTGCAATTAGTCGAACGAGGCACGCATTTATGGAAATCCATAACTTATTTTTTTATGTTATTATGTAACTATAAACGGATAAGTCACGCTTTCTGGTATACAAAGAAAAAAATAATAATAATAAGATAGAAAAAAAAAAAGAGATAGATTGCAAACTTCTTCAGCCGATTGTATTTTATTTGTTAGAAGTATACATGTAAATCTGCAATACAAATTAAGTAATCGATTATTTAATTATTAGCTTAACAAGTCATCTACTTCAGCCCGTTTATCACTCGATCAGTTTGAATTTGATTAGCTAATTCTTTCATTCCCGTTCCAGTCAGCTGACAAGTAAGAGTAAAATTTCAAGTTTAGTTATCGCCCAGCAACCACTGGAAGCTTGTTCTTACTCTATGATAATCAGTTGACCGAATAAGGACAAAGTAATGTATTCTTGGTCAATCCCTCTTGTCCTTGACGAGATTTCTTAGATGAGATCGCACCTGATTTCGGTTTCGAAGTTCAGAAAAAAGATAAAATATCCATAAGTTTGAATCAATTACATATTTTACGCAAGGTCACTTTTAAGCATCGAGATACAAAACGTTTCGTATCTGTAGATAAATAAACTTAAATTCTTCCAGGCTATTCTATCAAAAGAAAAGTTTCGAGACTCATTAATACTCCAAACACTAAGAATTTACGCGTCGACGAACTATCAGAAATTTTCGAGATTGTGAAATTCTTTCTCCGGGCTATAAAACTAGTCGAGATCTGTGGAGTCAGCTAGTATATGATCGGACGCTATTTAAGTCCCAGTTCTGCTAACGTGATCCGAATCTCATTAACATGCACCCGCTTCCCTGCGTATACGGTATTGCCACCTAAATTCATATAGGCCGAGTCGATATTCACAAAAAATTCTTTTGCCGGAACCTCTTTAATTTATTTCTATAAGCAGTCTACTAAGATGGAAATTTGTAAAGAGACACTCTTCTCTAAAATAGAATTGCGACCTATCTTCAGTATACTTTTTTTATGTAATGTCACATGACTGGAAAGCAAAAGTAGAAACCGACCAATTTAAAACAATGTTCAATTGATAACTGCTTGACAATCTAATCAGAGTTTTTCTCAACACTAAAAATAGTGAAAGAGGCTTTTTTTTTCTTTTTTTCTTCAAAATTTATACGCTTTTTGACTTTCCCATCCTTACTAGTGAGCATTTAAATAATTTACATTGCATACATTTATTTCCTTTATTTAAATAATGGTTATTTGCGTAATTATCAATCAAGAAAAACAAAATTCTATATTTTATAAACAGATATATAATATTTTCAAAATATTGCATTTCAGTTTAATCAGGTTGCGGTTATACGAGTTCAAGTTTGAAGAGAATTAACACCATATTTATATATAATGTATCAATTTTAATATTTATAATTTTGTTGTGTACTTTTGTAGAAATGTACAGAATAATTAATGATTTCTTTATGGATTTATAAGCATCGAAGATGGCAATAATGCAAAGTATATAATAGAGAAAAGGTTATTCGCTAGAAAACATATACACAAAATTTATAAACGATCGAATCCTTTACGAGAGGAAGTACTTATCTTCGTAGCTTAATAGTTATTTGAGTGGCCAAATATCTCTTCAACTAATCCTACCATATCCTGAAATCCAGTAACATTATTTGAACAGATCTCACCTGGACAAGTAAAGATTAACCATTCCGCTTTCGAGATATTTTTCTAAACTTATATTTTCTTTCTTTTTTTCCTACTTAAAAATCTATCAAATTCTTTCTTAAGATACTTTGTATCTGTTTATTTCCTTTAAAAGAAAACTATATCTGTTGGCACGGTATTCTTTTTCCAGATTTTTGGCAAACGTTGAAAAACCCTGGGGACCACGAAGTATGACACAACCCATGCTCTTCATCATGTGGCTAGACTTGTGTCTGCACCTGACCTACCAATAACTCGCTAAGATTTAAATTATAAGAGAGTAAAATAGTCGTAGGAAAACTCAAAAATTACTTTGTGTCAACATAAATATGTTTGTTCTCTTTTATACACAGATGTTAGCAAATGTTCGCTTTCGTTAACCACAAATAACACCTTGTTTACTTTTGCAATTGTTGCCAATAAGAAATATAGAAAGAATGTTACCGATTTTTAAAATATTATTTCTTAAATTAGACTTCTATTCTTTTAGAAATTACATTATATCTTTAAAATATCGAGTATAATTAATTAAATTAGAAAAATTTCAAATTTTATTACATTTATAACCTTCTATTTATAGTCTATGTAATAATAACAAAAATTACATATTTCATAACCATTTTTTTAAAGATTTTATGCCCTTTGATCTTAGGATTTATAAACAAAAGTCTTTTATATAAAATATTTCTGTATATAAATTTTTACATAAAGATCCTTTAACTCCTAATAGCACAGAAATTGTTTTAAAAAGTGAATTTAATGATGTTAATATTAATATTAGGAAATAATAAGTAAATTTAAACTTAATATTTCTGTTTTGTTTAATAAAATTTGGAAGTTTTTACATATTGATTATATATTTTATATTATATATCAAGTTTTATAGAGATTCATAAACTCTATAAAAGATTAATTGTGCTAGAAGATTGTTTGAATACCTATAAAATAATTGAAAATCTACATTTTATGTATCAAGATTTATGTAGATGCATTAAATGCAAAATTACATACAGTTCTCTTAGTGTTTATAAGACAAAAAATGTAAAAAGTATATGATTACCCATGGATCTGGAACTTGTCATGGTAGAGA
>NW_019387775.1:7537-9105 GCF_000671375.1 Centruroides sculpturatus | reverse complement strand
CCTCCCCCCAAATTTAGCAATGCTTAACGTGTAAGTGTAACCTTAAGAAAACAATAGATAGTAGGCAACATCATGGAATAAAAACAAATACAACATTAAATTGCATGGTGGTGGTGGTGGTGGTGATGATCAGCTGCATCCTTGACTTCGATGACCAATATTTTTCTCACATATTTTTTAATATATTTGCATGTATTGTCGCAAAACAATTGCCGATTGGGTGTATCATTATTTTGAAGCGGATGTATTATATACACATGATATATATATACATAAAAGTTAATAATAAAAAAATCGCTGTTGGCTTCCTATAAGATTTTTATGCACATTTAATCAAAGGGCTCAAAAAATATATATTATATATATATATATATTATATAAAGAAAATTTTTTTGGTGACGTTTTTTCACTGTGTGTCTTAACATCCATTGTAAATATTTTTCATTTATTTTCCTAATCTTTGTGTGTGCAACATTTTATGAGGAAATTTATACTTTTCATTGTAATGGTTTTGCATGCAATGTTAACCATCCATCCTAAAAATCATGTAAGATATAATAAAAAAAAAAGTATTGATGAAATGAATGAGAAAAAAATTTCATTAAATTATGCACCAAATTACAAGCCTGTGTATTATTTTTAAATAATGTTTCGAACGTTAGATGGCGCTACTTTTGTTTTTTACCTCGTTTTGTTCGCGATCGAACGTCTCTCCATCTGGTGTTAATAATAATAATAATAAATTTTGAAAGAATTCCAGCGACACATCGAGATGTATTTTATTTCTTGTGAAAATCGTTTATGAATTTTAATGGTTTGTCCCGCCCGTTAAATTGAGTTTTTTTTTTTTGGTATGATTAGGGTAATTTCAGAAAATAAGCAACTAGCGAATGAGATTTGTTTCGGTAAACAATTAAAAAGTAATTTTCGTAAGAAAGTTATTGTTTCCCCCTTCAAAATGGCGGCTATAGGAATCGCTTTGTAACGAAATTCCAAACTTGCATTTTATTACGTTTCATCCACATCCGAACGGAACAAAATTACTACGAATAAATGTTTCGATTTCGTTTTATTGTGACGTATTACACGTAAACGAAACAAAATGGCGACCTCCCGGTTTTTTCGCAAATTAAGAAAATATAATCAAATTTTATGTCTCCGTATTTTTTCTTCTTTAATCAGTCATCACGCAATACACTTCTCTATAATGAAAGACTGTTTTTTTCTTTTTTATTATAACTTTTTCATAATACATTAATAATATTTTAGTGTTTTAATTAAAATACAATCTTTTATTTATTTTTTTTAGATCTTTATGATTTTTGTAAACGTCAGTGGGTAAAGAAAATAATTCCACTAAAACTAAATACGGCTAAATAATAATAATAATAATAATAGTTATTATATGACGTAACACGACTTCTTGTGATAAATATAAGATAAATAAGATGATACATAGAACTTTGTTTCTTCAAAACGTAGAAATCATTTGCATAATAATGTATTTACATAATCGTAAATATATATATATATATATATATACTTATAAATACATATACATAATATAC
>NW_019387775.1:0-7382 GCF_000671375.1 Centruroides sculpturatus | reverse complement strand
TGTTTTTTTTTTAATTTTAATTCTCTCGTGTCGAGAGTAAACAATAATAAAACTTCATAAAAGGGACGCGAAGTGCGAAAACAAACAAAAAACTTGGTTTTTTGCCCCCAGAGGGTGCGCTGTCGCAAAAAAAAAATTGTCCATAAAGCAATCGGATTTTTTATCGGTTTTTCAGCAATACAGTAACTTTATCGCCGGTTTTCCAGCAACACAGCAATTTCATCGTCCCCGTTTTCCAGCAATACAGCAAAACCTTATTGCCAGCTTTCCAGCAATACCAATTTTTCATCAGCGTTTTCCAGCAATACAGCTAACTTTATCGCCAGTTGTCCAGCAATACAGAAATTTTATCACCGTTTTTTTAGCAGTACAGTAAACATACACGTGTTCTCTGTTTTATTTTTTAAAAGAACAATGTAATAATAAAAAGACAAAAACCGATGAAGAAATAAAACTTTGGTAACAGATTTTGCTGGTGCCAGTGACTCAAATAAAAAAATTATCGTCCATATATATATATATACTTTTACTTTTTTTGACTTTTCGGTGTTGGTGCCACATGGAATCTCTCGCAATGCCTAAATTCTTTGATGTCAGACGGAATCATCTGTTAATAAAAGAAATGTTACTATCGTAGTGACGTTAATTAAACGTAACTGTGACGAGTAACTCACCGTGATACCACCACTTCGTTTTCTTGGGATTTTTACTACACGTTTTCACGTACAAGGAATTGTCGGGTGGACGTTTCTGTAACGGTAATTCGGACTCTATGACGTCATCCCCAATATATGCTCGTGACGAATATTTAGAACTTGACTTACCTTTTCTTTGCAACTGGACAACATAGAAACAATACTGAGGCACACGGATTGTACCGAGAGAGCGGGTGACCAGTCCTCTGTCAAAATCGATAGACAAATATGACCGTTGCTGTAGACGTGCGGATGTACGGGAATATTTGGCCCAATGAAAGTGACCTGTGACGTAATCATTATCGTTACTGTTGCCGATGTATATAATACATTAAATCTACTTAAAAGTTTACTCACTTCTGGTGAATCGAATGGATATTTCTGACTAAATTTAAATAATAATTGGAACTTTTCGCCCTCGTAAAGGGTCCCTGCAGCACCTTCCATGTCCACCACCCATCTGTAATTTAGAAACAACATTCTTATTAATCATCCCAGTAATGTTAACTACTACGCTAGAATTGTCGTGGGTCCTGTTCCTATTTGAACTCGAGCATTTTCTAGACTGATTTTTGGCTTTACATTATTATAAATCGAAAAATTCTACTTACTGGGTTAGATTTGGACCGATATTGTTTGGATTGACGCTAACACCGGGTGGTGGTTCCTTCTGTATGGCCATTAACTCTTTCTGGAGCCGTTTCTGAAATTAAATAAAAAAAAATAACAACTGACGTTTCACATTAAAACGAAAAGACTACGATAATTACAGAATAAACGTCAATGGTTTTTCAAAAAAACAAACAAGATATCAAGAATAAACACTCCAGCAACACAACTACAATTGTATATCAAGATTTATTAATATGCAAAGTCAGTATGCACGCTACAGTAATGGCGATTTATTGATTGTTTATCGATGTATACGTATTTAACGTGTTTGTTCCGGAAAAATACTTGTTACAGCTACTTTCCTGCAATAAACACTTTTATTTAACACTACATAAATATCACTTTTTTTTTTAAAACTAGAACGTCTCACCGTTCCAGGATTAGACATCGTAGGATTTCCAGTTAATTCGATAGAGTAATGCTTGAAAGGATTCGCTGTAGTCGTCTGGGCAACTGTTCTTTACATAAATTTTCGTTGCGTTCTGAAGAGTTGTTGACACTACCAACTGATTTTTCTGTATTTTTCCTGTACATTGCGGTTTTTTTTCCCCGATCTGGCGAACAATATAAAGGTTATACAGAGCTGTCAACTGGCGTTAAAACGAGTTAAAATTTTCCTTTAAAAGCCAAACTAATCGATCAGATCTCTTCCTCTACGAGAGAGCATTTCCGAGGGGAAAACAAAAACAATTGGAGGAAGAGATCAGTTTTATCTAATTGAATCTTTTACAAACGATCAATTGGAATCATTTTTTTTTAAAATCGAAATTTAATTCGATATTTCCCTCTGTATCAAGCAATTTATTGATTTCTGAATCAATACCCCCATGTAGAAAACGCATACAACTGTGCCGACATGTCAAAAAGTTCGATGTAACGTTAATGCATATCGAGTATTCGTGACACAAACAACGCCTTATCAACCAAATCATCATTTTCTAGATAAATGAAGATGATAAAAACTTTCACAGATGATAAATCGATCGTTACGTTGTTAGTAACATGTCTATACGACCGCTAAGCGTAAGTAGCGAACGAATTAACGAAATTAATGGCAAAATACGCAGTGTTTATAAATATTTAAACCGTATAAATTAGAGTAACAGTGTGTTACTCTCAAACGTATATAGTTTAATTCTGTTCAATGTTAAAAGGTTACGCGTTATCTCGGTTCATCAGAAACTAGTCAAAGCTACACACGACTGTAAAATAGGTTTACGTGTATCGAATTACAGTGAAATGGTCTGGAAGTTACGTTATAGAGGTCTGTACATAAAAAGAAGATAAGGGAAAAGGGGGATTTAACATCTGGACTGAAAGTAATCAATGAAGGTCGATACACCAAACATTTTTACTGTTTACGAAACGTTTATAAACGGACTGTTTTGGGTGCAACTCCTATCGATTTATGGCCATTTTTCGCGTTTCTAAGAAAAATTCACGTCGAATTACTTTGATAACAATAACAAAGTCTACGCGCTTCTAACAAATAAAATTTGCATTTAATCACGTAGTGTTTACACGCAATTTACAATTCCTCCCCAATAATTTTCACTTTATGAAAATTTTAATAGGAAACAATCAATCGTACGACTCGCGTGTTTCATTTTTAGCTCCTTCGAAATTATAAATTACCTTCGTTTTTAACTTGTAGTTCTTGACCTAGATACTGAAAAGTATCAGAAAAGTTATATTATACCGTAAGTTCCGTGTCGAGTGTGTGTAAAGATTTATGTGTAAAGTCGTTAGGTGTGGAGGAGATAACGAATTCATAATTTTCTCCTAGTCGAATATTATCTTTGATTATATTGGTGCTGGTGTAGTAGTGGATCAATAATAACTCGCTTAGTAAAGCATCTGGCATTCCTTTTATTAAACGTTTTTCAGAACTGCAATTCAAGGTCTTCCCAACATCGAAACTAATTAGATTTCCCTATGCTTTGTACTGTACCTAAGGCTGTTCCCTTTATCTTTCTCTCTCGCTCTCTCTTTTTTTAATACATGTAAACGTACAGCAAAATTGCTACGTACTTTCCAGGAATAAAAATCCCTGACACTGAATGAATAATTAGAAAATGAAAATATAAAAGAAAGAAAGTTTTGATTTACGACCTTGTTTACTCTAAAAAAACAAACGTAATGAAAAGCATAAAAGAGAACAAAAACAGGAAATTTAATCTTTGGAAGTGCAAGTTCATAGATTTCTGTCCTTGTTTAGCATAAAAATTGAAGAATTTGTCGTCTTGAATATTTGCTGAAATACAAAAAAGTAGCCTATTTTAAATTTATTCATGAATCAGACTGAAAGTAATAAGTTCAGATCCACCTAGAATTGGTAAATTACAATTTATTACTATCAGCTTAGTGTAACTTATCCTAGTTTCTTTCCACCAGGCAGTTTATCCTAATTTCTCTCGGCCTGATGCAAATTATCCGTTTCTTTAAATGTGATGCAGTTTATCCTACTTTTTAAAAAAAATATGCAGCTTATTCTAACAGATCACAATAATTTATATTAAGCTAAACCATGAGCACAATTTAGTCTTGGAATTTCTCGTGCCAAGAAACAACAGATCTATTCTTAACTAATAATCATTAAGTAATGTAAATAATATAAAATATTAAACAGTTATTTAAAATGCAACTCTAAGTTTTTTTTTTATAATTAAATTATAGGAGTGAGAGAGTTTAAAGCATGCTGCTCAAGTTCTATATTCAAGTAGTATATATGAGAATTTACACACGGTCAAATTGAATTTATACCTTCTTTCTCTTTTACGGGAAATAAATAATTCATTATGTTCTTAAATAAAAATTTCATTCAGATGTTTTAACGTTTTACTCTCTATAAATGGATATTTTACAGTCAGAATATGTTTAGAATTACAGATCAGAAAATAATTAATATATTAAATATGAATTTCTTAAGTTTCACAAGTATATTTGATGAACCTAAACAATTTTGAATTGTAAACAAATGTTTTTATATACTTTTTTCTTATTTTTTATCTTTATAAAGCAAGCTTTCTACTTTTATTGCAAGAAATGACAGTTCTAAGGATTTCTTTTAGAGAAATGAGAAGAATAACAGGCATACTGAGTAAAAAAAATGTAAAGAAAAAAATTAAATAAATAAATAAATAGCAGAAATAATCATTTGAATAAGTGCTCCAGTTATAAAAACATAACAAATTAACTGATAAAATAAAAATGAAATCTGTGCAAAATAGTTTACCCTCCAAATTTCTCATTACATAATTTATTACTTTCATTATCAAAATCTTACAATTAAAATTACATACGTACTTGGGATCGTATTTAATGCACTTATTTTCTAAAAAATGATGAAAACTTTAATAAATTTCTTTGCTTAATAAAGAAGAAACAAGATTCAAAGATATTGAGTAAAGAATGGAGAGATAAATGCTTTCTTTCTATTTTCCATTCACTAACTCTGAATTTCATGTATCTTCTTTGTTCTGAACAGAAGAGTGATTTATGCCGTGCAATTACTGCCAACATTTTGCCACTCGAAACTGCAATATGCATGGGCTTGTCTCATTTGAATAAACTCGTGACTTATTGGTATCGTAATTTGACAAGTCGCAACCTTCTTACTTCTATTGAGCAAAATGAATGCTCATGTGTATGCTCGGAATGATTGAAAAGTCATCCAACACACTGTGCAAACATTCTTAAGAACAGTTTTTTGTAATTATTTATTTTATATTAAGCTCCTGGTAGGAACCTCCTGTAACGCATAGTCTTATGCTATGATGATCTCCAAGATATAGAAGCAGGAGTTAGAGTTGGAGGCTTGGTCTATCGACTCTACATCCCTGACAGAAACAATTATATAACAAAAGAATATCAAAAGAAATTTATTGCCTGCTCGTCTACAGTAGGTAAGTACCAGTCCGCAAGTGATCAGTTACTAGTCCACCAAAATTTTCCAGGAGAAAATATGACACGCAACTTAAATCATCCACTCTTGACAACATCATTTGCACTAAATTTATATATTTTTATGGTAATATTCAACATATTTTGTGTAATATTAATTCTAAATATAGATGTTACATAAATAATTAGAGAATAAATGCCTCTATGATTACCATTTAGATATTTAATGTTAATCTCATTTAAAATATTGCAAAACATAAACAAACTTATCGTAAACTGGTTCAACAGATGTTTAATTTGTAATCATAACAACAGTCTGAAAAATTCAAAATCCAGTTTTTCAGGTCATGGACTTTATTTAATTTGATAGATAACTGTTTTGTATAACTAATGAGAAAAATCAATAATTATTTATACTTTCAGTATAAAAACTACTGAGATACTTTGGCAAATGCATAATTCATTCATTTCGACACATACAGATAATTTTATACATAATTATTGAATGTAATTTCTTTTTAATTCTCATTAACTTTCTTCTTTTAACTCCCAAAGTGTTATCTGTAAATTTCTATAAATGCTTATGTGTAAATTTATTGCAGTGATTACTACTTTCAAATTCTACATTTGACAGTGATATCGATTGGAAACAAATGTTTAATATTCAATGCATTGACTAACAGGTAAAGATCTACTTTTTCTACACACTATTTTAATTTTTGATCTATAAATATATTTGCAATCAGTATGGGACTTTGATCTTGTGAATATAATTAGCACTTTTGGGCCAGACACTGTTACAAAATAAGAGATCTAACTCAAACTGTAGCATTAGCCTTGATTTTTATCATAAGATCAAAAGATCTCATCTAGAGACATAAACACACATTGCATGCTTTTGTTTCTCTTCATATCTCATAATTTAAACCTACTAATGTTTAGAATTATGAAATGCTTCATTTCTTTGTATTCACAATGTCTTACCTATCACATATATTGTATAATACTTTAGTATGCACCCATACCATATCCTTGCCTTTAAAAATAAACAAATTTTCTTTGTTAATCACTTGTGTATTAAAGACAATTTCATTCTTTACTTTCCATTGTTTATTCTATATTTTAAGTATATATTTAGCCTGTATGTGGACTCTTCTGGTCTCAAGCTTGCTGGATATTTGGTCCAGTATAGTAATATCAAAGAACAGAACAATTTCTATTTTTTTAATAAGAAACTCAAAAATAATTCTATAAACTCTTTCAATTAATTTGATTTTTCAACTACTATAAATCTTCAAACTGGTTTACTGAGGAAAGCCTGAAAGTAAAGTTGTAACTAGGAAAAACATTTTGTTTCAATGATATAACATGAAATATTTACCTAAAACACTAATTGTTACATCGATATTTCATAGTAAATAAGCATAAGAATCCAAGTATTAAGTATCTTCTTATGGGGTGACTCAACCAGTAAATGACCAACTAAACGCACACAATCTGGAAACTCAAATACCTGTCTCAGAGTATCGGTTGTGCGTTTAGTTGTGCCTCGAAAAACTTTCACCGATGATGCCCTTAAAAATCCTGAACAGTTTGAGGTTAATGTATAGAACTGAAGATAAAGGTTAGTGACACTTTGTTTGTCTTCGGTTTGAATCTAATAAGCATCACCTTTCCATAGAACAACATAGTTTAAGCATATACGCAGGTTACATCTCACTAATTAGGGTAAAATAGCAGCTGTACAAAATAATTCCAAATGACAATGTCACCTTTAATCAGTGTTTCTGACTGGGGTGCTGCAGAACTACCATATAGTTCAGAGCAGTGCTGTAAGATCAAGAAATAGGACCAATGCAAGGAAAGAAATTACAAAGTAAGGTGAAACTAATTAGAAACACTGCCTCAAATGGTCATTTATTGAACTAATAATGCTAAGTGTTTTAATCAAAATTAGTATATTAAAGAAATAACACACAATAGATAAAGTTTACTTATGTGTTGGTATACTTGTTTAGGTTATGAAAGACATGTACAGTATTATAATGATTTACACATCATATAAGAAGAGAAGAAACTATATGTTAACAAGAGAGTCACTATAAGTTCACG
>NW_019387774.1:16508-17272 GCF_000671375.1 Centruroides sculpturatus | reverse complement strand
GACACGAAACATCACGTACTTGGATCTTTCCTCAGTTATTAAAAAGAATTATAAAATTTTATTACAGACGTAAATATAAAAGTGATGAAAATACTAGATTACTACATCAAAAAATGGTTAAACAAAGTAAAAACAACAATAATAAACAGTTATGGCAATATAAATTTCGAAGAATATTAAACACTTTTGGAGCATCGGAACTATTATTTACAGACTCAATTCAAGATTGGAAATATGGTTACTCCCTATTGATGGATTCTGCTATTGCTCAACCAATCAATAAAGATCAACTTTCTTTAAACCAAAGTAATTATCACCCTTGGTACAACAATATTTTAAATATCCCTTCCTTCCAACCCTATATATGGCTACCACTAGATCTGAATGTAAAACGATTAATAATTCAACTACGCCTAAATAAATATTCGATTCTTATTAATAATACTTATATAAATCTTTTAAATACACGCTGCCTGCTATGTCAACAAGAGGATTTTTCTGTGCTTCACCTCCTACAAAATTGTCAACCCTTGGATAGTATACGTGAACAATGCAGTATCAAAGATATTTGTTGTTTAAATTCACCTACCGACTTCAAAAATAAATTAAACAATATTAATAAAAAAGATGCTTATAAAATTTTTAATTTTTTTGTAAAATATTCTGAAAAAATTTTATGTAAAACTTAACTACGGGCTTATCATTACAACCTAAATCTTAGAAAATGTATTATAAAGATAATTTATACTCTCTCTAAGTTATTT
>NW_019387774.1:0-15090 GCF_000671375.1 Centruroides sculpturatus | reverse complement strand
CTTAAATAAAATAAACTTATTTAATCTATTCATTTAAAAATAATTTCGTTTTCGTGTTATATTATTTCATACAATTATCGTTTTTTAATTTTCTTGGATATTAAAACATTTAATAATTAATACAGAAACTTTGCCTTATTGTTACAAGATATTTTATGAAAACTAAAATGAAATAAATTGAAAAGTTTTCTAAATATTTATAATCTTAATTTATTCGAGAAATTTTTTATCTGAAAATAATTTATATCCTGAAAAATTATTAGGTGCAGAAATTTCTTGCTTTAGATAAACTGAAAGAAAAAGTGGAAACACTTAAATAAACTGTAACGTGAAAATAAAAACGTTTTCAAAATAATTTCATTGTTATATTTTATCAAACTGTCATGTACTAGAATATTAAGACAAATATCCATCAAGAGAATAATTAATTCTAGTATTGATGATAAAACTATTACAGTAGATCGTCGTTTATCCGAATCAATTGGGGACTGGGGTTGTTCGGATAACTTATTTTTGGGATAATAGATTATGTACGAAAAAATATATTAACCTATTCCGTGTTAAAATTTTTCTCCGTTGCGTGTCGCTTTGCGTTGAATTTTCGTCGATGTTAAGCCTAACGTAAACGTTTCAAAATAATAATCGTGGCTATTGTATCGTTAAAAGTTATTTCCTTATTTTGTACAAACAAAATAAATATATTGAAAAACGTAAAAAAGAAAAAAATTATACTTTAGAAGTTAATCTAGTATCATAAACGTTCGATTCAGCACAACACACAGGTCCTCAGAAAAACACCACACAAAAGTGCCACTTCTGCCAGCTAAAAAACACACACCAACAAAAAAAGTATTGGAGTAGTCCAAGATATAGCCACAGATTGCAGCGCCACAGCACTAGCGAATATTTAAATTTGCCGACTGGAATTCTTTCGGATAACCAACGTTTCGGAAAACCGACTTTCGGATAAACGACGCTCTACTGTACTTAAGAAATTAATCTTAATTTATAAAATATCAGAAATTAGACCAGGAGTATGTCATGTTTTGAATAAAGTGAATGAAAAAACTGGAATAGCTTAAATAAAATAAAACTTATATTATTTTTTTTATTTTATTTGATCTATTCATGTAAAAAAAAATTCGTTTTCGTGTTATGTTATACAATTTTTGTGTTTTAATGTTATTCGATATTAAAACATTTAATAATTAATACAGAAACTTTGCCTTTTTGTTACAAGATATTTTATGAAAACTAAAATCAATTGAAAGGTTTTCTAAATATTTATAATTTTAATTTATTCGAGAGGTTTTTGATCTGAAATTATTATTGCTGATTATTTGATCTGATATTATTATTATTGCAAATTACTTTATAATAATTAGAAAGAATATATTAAACTTTGACTTATTGTTAAAATAAAATTAATTTAATAAATATATAAAAAATACGACATTTTCACAAAGGTGGGAACCTTGCTTTCGTCAGTCTTTCCGCCGTTTCATTTCTACACCATCAGTGATACTTAAGACAATTCACAAAAATTTCTCGGAGACGATCTTTTTTTAAGGCTACTGCCTCCGCAAAAATGTAAAATCAGGGAGGCAGTTTGCGGAGGCAGTAGCCTTAAAAAAACGTCTCCGAGAAATTTTTGTGAATTGTCTTAACGATCGCTGATGGTGTAAAAATGAAACGGCAAAAAGACTGACGGAAGCAAGGTTCTCACCTTTGTGAAAATGTCGTATTTTTTTATATATTTATTAAATGTAATTAACGCCGGCCATGTTTTTTTTACTATTTAAAAAAAAAATTAATTTAATTAAAATTTATAAAAACATTTAATAATTAATACAGCCGAATTGTTAAACTAAAATTAATTTAATTAAGATTTGTGATCGAAAAATTAATTTTGTCATCTGAAATAATTCCATTCAAACAAATTTTTATTTGCAATCTTTATTTAATTTTAAAAAATTTTTATGTAATTTTAATTTTGTGATCAAAGCTTACCATTTTGTGATCAGTGCTATTCAATTTTTATCTGAAAATACATTGCAAATTAATTTTGTGATCAAAGCTTCCCAAACCACTACTACTACTGGACTATTTAGTTGCTAGTTTGAAGTACTGTATTCCAAAAAAACTACATTTCGTGCTCATCAATCACACCAACAGTGTTCAGTAATTTTATGCAATTGGCAAATGCGAAACAATAAATACAAATAAATTTAATATGAAAAATGAAATTTCTGAGATTTCAGAAATGTCAGAGTTTATTTCCGATAAATATAATTATGTATAAAATAATATTTTAAAATTTATAATACTATTTAAGAAATTTATATTTTTAGGATTTAATTAACAATATTATATTTCAGTGTTGGATTCTATGGGAAAACCTTCAGCTGGTATATTAGGTATAACTCCATGGATCAGGGGCGATTATGATCAGTGCCTGAACATTGATAGCGGTCACAGTTCTACAGTGAGAAATTCGAAAAATATTAATGGAAAGTATTGCGCAATCAAATTAGAATTGCCTGAAATAAGAATTGAAACTGTACAGTTCATTTTAAATTTTAGAAACAATACATTCCTTCACTTATTGGAAAATCTTGCTGTAAGTATAGCAAATTTCTTTAATTAAACTGTAAAAAATTATTTATGTATTTTTAAATTTTTATTTAACTAGCAAATAAGCCCGGCGTTGCTCAGGCAAAAACTAACGGTAACGAAGATTAAGGTTATTACATTATAACTAATCTTACCCGTTTTCATAGAATGCAAGAATTAGTCCCCGGTTCCAGACTAATTAGAGAACTTTTAGATGGGTCTAAAAATATGTTCGATTTCCCGCAAAAACGCAAAAAAAAAAAAAAAACGCATTTTGGCCTGTTAATCTTGCACGCCGCATTTTCTTAACACTTCCATTGTTAACGCTTCCCCTGCCGGGGAAGCGTTAACAACCTTTCCCCCGCCGGGAAATTACGAAAAATCCCTTCTTAGTGTACGAATCCTATTAAAACGCAATCAAAAACGCAAAAAACTGCATCTAAAATAGTACAGTAGAAGGAGAGGTCTTCAGGGTAAGCCTTAATCTTCTCTCTCCCTTCATGGAGGAAAATTTCGAAAAATCACTTCTTAGTGTACGTTTTCGTGACGTACAGTACACTAACTGTGTACCAAATTTCAACTTTCAACTGCTAACCATTTGGGCTCTGCGCTTATAATGATTATTATTATCAACCCATCTGGATTATATATATAGTTTAGTGTTAGGAATCGTTTAGTACTTTCCTAGCCTGCTTCAAATTTATTTATAGTTATTTTCTTGAATATAAGTGAAACGTTAAAGCACTTTAAAAAACCTTTAAAAGCAAATGTCTTATATATGAGCACCTTTTGAGTAGAGCTACATTCTCCATATAAGCATAAAAGAAGAAGAAGAAGAAGGAAGAATGAGCACCTTTTTAAAATTTCAATTTTTCGTTTTATAAATTAATTTTTTTTTATTTGTACTCATTGGAGCGCCTGTCAAGCCCATATAAAAGCGATCCAGTTGTGAAGGATGGGGCTAACTTTCTGAGGAATATTCCCGAGAACTTGCTTGCTTGGATTCTATATCGGATTCCGTAGAGGGAATTAGTTGAGTCAAGTTATCGTCTGCATAAGGATCTAAATGCTATTTCCGGGTCTTATTCTTCATTAAAACTTAACCACGAGATACAAAAACGATATTTGTAAAAATATATATCAGATTGTGTTTAATACGTTTGTCATAAAATTCAATGTATTTCTTCTTCAATACAATCTAAATATTTCAATTTTCTAACTGGTTTTGCTGTTAGTATTTTTTATCTTTTACTTTTTCCACCCTGTGGGCACTAAGTGAGCCTTGTTAGCAAGCTCATTACTGTTCGGCCAGACCTGGAATGAGGCTGCCAGGTGGTGCAGGATGGGAGTCCAACATATCCGCACAGATCAGAGTAAATTATACTGTATATTTTCGGACTTTTCACAATCTTGACACAAAATAAAAGAAAAGTAAACTTTTAAGAAGTTTGCGGTATTTTCCGAAATAAGAAGAATATCTCGGGATTTTTCCCGGGTTGAAAAACAGCCAGCATCCCGTTAGATAAATACTACATATAATAGAGCCGAAAAATTAATAATATAAATTTAAATAATATTTATTTAAAAATTTAAATAGGGTAATTTAATACATTGACTTCGCTATTTGCGATAGTAAAGTATAGTGAAAGAGATTCTTTGTAAATTGGGTCTTCATCAGTTTATAGTAAATATTTTGTCTATTTTAAAGAGTTAAAATAAATTTTAAAAAGAATTAACATTTATCTATATTCATATCAGTTACAAAACATGTTACTAAATACATTATAAAACACGTAGATTTTGGATGTGTATTTAATTTAATGTAGTTGTTTATTGTGTAGCGAGTACTAAAGAGGGACTACAGCCTAAACTGAATATACCTCGAGAATTTTATATAATATATTATATTACATGATGGCCTCGGCACTTTGTCATTCTGAAAAAATATGAATGTTTTTACTACTCACATCATTTATCAACACCCTTCATTTTTTAAACATACTTCCGTGTGTTTTGCAGTGTATTGCATAATTAAAACTATTCTCCACAATATAACAAGTAAAATCCAAAATTATAACTATAAATTTATAATGATGAACTAAATTAACACTTCAGAAATTTTACATTGATCAAAGGTTTGCGAAGTATATAACATAATTTTCATAAACATTATTTATTTAGCGTTAAATACATGAAAAATGTGCATATTTTTCACATATCATTATCTCTTTCTTTAGAAACCATTGACAATTGAGAATTTATTTCAACATATAAGTTTTTTTGGACGAGAGTTACGTTTCGATATTTGCATCCCAAGTGATTGTCATGAAGACGATTTAAGAAATATTTTAAATTGGTGTAAGTATTCTCATAATATTTGGTAACTTGAATACGTATTTTATCAATAAGTTTTTTGATCATAAACATACCTTTTAGTGCTAAGAGGTGAACTATCAGCTAGAATTGATTATTGCAAAGAGAAAAACCAGAAAGTTGTTTATTCCACTGCTCAAGTGATATGTTTGTAAGTTATACTTTATAATTTAAAATTTTTTCTCATAAATTTTAGTTAATGAAAATGAATATCAGCCTTGCACCAAGGTATTGATGTAAGTAGTGTTAGATTGAAACTTTTACGCCCATGAAATAACTTTTTAAATATACTTATCCTTCATCTTTCTAAAGAAAACGCGAATATTTCCACGATTACACACTTAAAATTTTCATTTATCCGAAAATATGCAAACATACTTCTCAAGTCAGAACGAGAGTTTACTTATATAATTTTTTTTGATGATTAATGACATGGTCATCTCACAACGTACCATAATTTATTAGAAAATTTTTTACGTTCCCATACTTTATTTTGGGCAGAAACATCGTTCTGTACTCTCACCAAACTACTAAGCTCTCTTTTTTTAATCTTGCTTGTATTGGGCAATGTTGTGACTAGCCATAGAACATAAAATAATTTCATTAATTATGTTTTATAATGAAGGGCTAATTTTGTACAGTAATAAAACAGAAACATTCTTTTGTCTATGACAGTTTATTCTGTTTGCTGTTAATCAAAATTACAAATACATTAGATTCCATGAATCAAAAATGAAATATATCAGTGAAAATAAATGACATTTAGAATTTTTAGATTTTTTTATCAGTTTTATTTCTACGATGAAAAAATAGAGATAAAATTTCAACTTTTATTGAATTTCAACCTAAATTAATTTTTATATATTTAATAAAAATACAGCAGCGATTTGATTAACGTTTTCAGCAACATTTAAAACTGCGTGTGTGGCAAGATCTGTTATGATATTTTTTTTTCAAAAAATATTGTATAATATACTTATTATAAAATTGTAAAACGCTTAATTTTTAGGTTTATCGGTCTTTATAATATCGGTCTATATAAAAAATTGTAAATGATAATAGCAAATAAAAGAACTTTTTGAACCTTAAAGAATTCTTATCCGGCTATAATATGACTTACCTACATATCTTCAGAATTTTTAACGTGAAAGACCATTTGTATCATCATTGTAAGTTGGTCAATTAACCGCTTTGTTACCAGCCAACTATATATTCAGTGTTATCTGCCGTAATTACTTTTTTGACATTTTATTTACAAATATTTCTGTTCTATGCGCAATATATTATTAATAAAATCGCAATAATCTGGGAATTATTACAAAAATATAGGGGAGACCGGGGCAAGATCGGCATGTTAAGCTTTACTTAAATTTTGTGTAATAAATACTGCTGNCTCCAGCTTAATAATACGTTAAATAATTTGAAAAAGCAAACGCATCCACTCACTTCTGTGGTGAAATATATCCTAGGGCCGATCACGAGACGAATAACTCGGTCAGTAGTGAGCAAACCGTTCTTAGTAAATAGTAGTAAAAAGTATCGGAAATGGAGAGAGTACCTTGGTATTATTGTTGACAAAAAACCGCAGATTATTACTGATAATAGAAAAGTTATACCTGGCTATGTTTATCGTGATATACATAAGCAATATATATCAGTACAAATATGTTAGATAAAATTTACTCATGGGACGAAATTTGGAAAAATATAAACCTACTCCCGGCCAAGTGGCAGGAAATTTCTTGGCGGATAGTTTAAAACGTTGTGATTACGAAATACTATCTCAATATATATCATAGATATAATGGTTCCCGGTGCTCTCGATGTGGTAGGGAAGAAAATATAATACATGTGTATTATGAATGTGAAATTGCTAATCAGGTCAGGTATTGGAATCAGAAAGTTTGGAAAACAAAAATAACTTGGGAATATTGTTAAATATCATATCAATTATATATGTAAAAATCAAAATAAATATATGATTAATTGGTTTATCGGTTTAGTTAAAAAGGTATTGTGGAAGGCGTCTTTAATTGTTTATAAAATGAAGGAAGAAGCGATTGCCAAGATCGAAAGTGATCTGGAGAATATGTCGCATGATTAATTTATTAAGAGTTATAGAAGAGTTATTGATGCTATTTGGAGAGAACGTAGAAACATATTGCTTAATGATGATTGGAGTTCATATAAAATTAATAAATGATTGGAGTTCATATTAATAATTCATATAAAACGGAGTTATCAACAGTGTTATAGGGGGTCTACTGTATAGATACAGTTATTTACAGATTGTTTTACATCGAAAATACATCGAATTAAAAAAAATAAATAAGTATTCGATATTGCAGACACGAGAACTTTCAAGTGTTTTTCAGGTTATATAATAATAACGTTTTAAATATGCATTCTACGTACAATTTTTTACAGGTCGTTCTTTTGGTTTCTTTTCAAGTTGGGTAGTCCTCGCAACTTTTGTCGAAACTTTGATAAAATTTGGCATTATCTCTTCAAATGGTAGAGGTCAGAGTAAAATCGTAAATATTACTTACAATTTATTCGTTTTATAATAGTATACAATTGTTTATTTTTATTATAAGAAAAAAATTAAATTCTTTTGTATGTAGTAATGAGGATGTTTACACAAACTATGTATAAGTTTATTTCGTAATTTATAGTTTAAAAGAAATTACTTCATATTTCCACCGATGATTGAAGTTTCTCGACAATTATGAAAAGCTTACTTACGTGACGTAAAAGTAGCCGTTTTGAATGTTGTCTTGATGCAATAAATATATAGGGAAAGGGAGGGCAGGATGGACGGATTAACTTTATGATGTAAAAAAACATAAAATAACATAATATAGATCTTTTCTTTTAATCAGACTCGACAGAGATCTGAGATGGTTAAAAAATTGTGTAATTAAAAATAATTAAACGTCAAAAATTCCATCTTGCCTTCACCCTGAAGGCAAGATGGAATACATAGAATATCCCTACATTTTACAATTGATACATGTAAAACATCCATCTTTTGTGTCTGTATATAGTTCATGTGCCCAACCACAACACACTGGACACTGTACCAAGTCCTCTGTGAGCGGTTTCACATATGGTTCTCCACATAACATACAAAACCTTCATCCATTTCCATCTGCAGTTTCTTTAGTCCCAAAACATCTGTTGCTCTTTCTTATATACTTGTTCACCATCTAAAAATATTTACATTCTTAATTAGTTAGATAAATTGAAAACAGAAATCAAAGTAATTGCGCGCGGGAAAGATGTAAACTATTCCATCTTGCCCTAAAATGCAATTTTCTATCTTGCCCAAATGCCCATTGCCAATAATAATAACGCTTTAAACATCCTTAAATTTTTTCCTTTTTAAATATCAATTCATTCAATCTATCTTTAATAGGTACTTTTTATAAAAACAAAATAGTAATACTTACCTTCTAGGTATAAATAATAACACTACAAAAGTCCAATGAGTGCGTAATAATCTGCTGCGAAATATGAAATACTTGCACACATCACTTGGTGGCAACAACCGGTCTGAGTCGCCGTTCGTAAATACAAGATTACCGGGTGTCTCTGTATACATGGAGATTCGTGTGTTTCGTCGCGTGGTTCCGGATGGGTAAGTAGTTTCCATCTTGCCCACCCCTTCCATCTTGCCCTCCCTTCCCCTATGCACTGAGTTACGCATTTAAGTAATAGCTCTATGCAACATACACTAAGCTAGACAAATAAAATTTTAAATAAGATGTATTAAATGGACAGTGAAAAAACTATTGTTAATTTTTGGCTTTTTAATCTCAAATATTTTTTGATATGTCTCATATTAAAGTTTCTATTTTTAATGAAATAAATCTTTTTGAGATGTCTCATATTAAAGTCTCTATTCACAGAAAGTGTGAAAGAATGGCCATATCATGGTTTCTTCAACACTTCTAAACAGTTTCTTCAACACTTCTACCTAATTCTTTAATTTTGGTCATTAATATTTTTTTCTACCTAAGTTTAACAACAACTTTTAGAAAAACAATTTGATACAAAAATCTCAACAGATAAATTATCAATATTTAATTACAAAAATTACTTCGTTATTTGTGACTAATGAACAAGCTTGTTACAAACCCAGACCAATTAATAAACTTATTAAAATATATTTCGGCTTTAGTAGACAGTAACACAACACTAAACTTGGTTTTTAATGGACTTGTTTAGTATTGTTGTGTTACTGTCCTAGTTACACCATAATGTAGGTTTCTCTTAAAAAGGTATATCTAATGATTTGTAATATTAACGTACATTGAAATTTTCGCAATTATCACCAAAGATTATGTTTCATGTTAACAACAAATGTGACCGAAATGCATGTTGAATAAGTCAAATAAATGGTCTAGGAGTGTAGTAAGCCTGTTAATTAGTCATAAATAACTAAGTATTTTTATAATTAAATAATACAGGCATGAAGCTTATTAATATTGTATATTAAAAGTTTTTTCATAAAATAAATGGACTTTTCGAAATATCACATAAAATACAAAAATCGCAGAAGAAATTATAATGTATTTCAGGATTATTATTTTGAAACGTATATAAAAAAAACTTTTTTTAATTCTTGAAATATTTCAATTTTTAACCTATTTCCGAAAGTACTTAGAAAAAGCATTGAATCTGAAAATAAAGTTTATTATTATATCCATAATTAGTGGAAAAATTTTCAATTTTACAAAAGTCATTTCTGAGTTTCGTTATAAGAAATTAATGTAAAGTTTTTACTATATTTATTAACATTAGATAATTTTTAATTATATCTGAAAATTCCGTTACGAAACTAATTTAGAATATTTTGTATTTAGATACTGTCACAAGGAATTTAATCGTTGTTTCGTTGTATCAGTCAATTCGTGAACTACGTTCTCACTGTATAGGAAAAAGGACGGCTGCTTTCTGTGGAATTAAGTTTTTTCTAATTTGTATAGTAGTGTTTGGTCACATTTTTTACACGCTCAGTAATGAAACAATCGGTAAGTTTTTTGTGTTGCTTCTTGTTGATTAAATTTTGAAACGTTTGTAAAAAAATTATTGCTGATATTTCGATATAAGGGCTTTTGCTTAGTAATTAGAGAGTGCTTTAACGAAATATTAACAATTATATGAAAAGTTGCGTAACTACTGCAAAGGGGATAGCAGACCTGCATTGTTCAAGAACTCGAAACATTGTGGGGTGTTCTCGCAATGCAGCCAACAGAATGGAAAAGGAGGGAATTACACTAGACACTGATTAAACAAGTGCTTTTATAACATGTCCATTTTCACTTACTTTATCTACTTTAATATAATTTAGTTTCCTACAGTGTCTGCAATAGGTATTTTGTCCTTGTCGGTACTTTATGGCTCTGCTGCATCATGCAAAGTCCATAGATAAGAAATTACAACATGCCATTACGATAAGCATAATAAATTACTGTACTCTCATATTATAGTAAACATTTTTAAGCAAATTATATAAGACACTTCCCTTTTTTTGTTCACTTAACTCTGTATAAAATATGTTTGCAATTCCAGCATATTGAGAATTTCCTGTAAATATGTAAACGTTCTTAAAAGTGCAATGAACGTTTTCAAATATATTATTAATAAATTAATAAATACAGGAGACTACAAAATTTTAATTAAAGATAGTAAATTCAAGATGTGCACTTGACATATACACAATTAACGCTAGTAACGTTAGCTTGATTTTAATAAATCCGATGAGTCTTTATAAATAAATAAATAAATATATATGATACTGTGAAAGACCGACACCTGGAAAATGTTTAGATTTTCCGGTGAATATCAGCATTTACAGAGTCGTTTGGTGTATACTGAATATTTGGTATCATTATTTTTCAGTTACACCGGCAAATGTCGACATTCAGCATGCATTGATGGTGAATGAATGTTGAATAAAAATATTTTTATTACGTTAAGACAATATGCAACTTTTTAATATGTTAAAATAGGAGAAAGCTCCAGTAATAGCAAACGTAAATAAGGTCATTTAAATATATATTAATAAAAATATTTAAAAAAACGATGGAGTCAGATAAATTGTCGTTACCCAATTATACTATTTACTAGTACACGGAAAAATAATTCTCCTTTGTTTTCTGACTTCTGAGGAAAAAAATTAAATAAACTATTGAACCTAAAACGAATAGTGCATTCTTAATCAGAAAAGAAAAAGAATACGCAATAGTGAACTTACATATATACAGTAGAGCGTCGATTATCCGAATCAATTGGAGACCGGGATTGTTCAGAAAATCGTATTTCGGATAACCGACTATGTATTAAAAAATATATTAACCTATCCCATGTTGAAATCTTTCTCCGTTGCGTGTCGCTTTGCGTTGAATTTTCGTCGATTTTAAGCCTAACGAAGACTATTGTATCGTTAAAAATTATTTTTTTATTTTGTACAAACAAAATAAATATATTGAAAAATATANCCCGAATCAATTGGTGACTGGGGTTGTTCGAATAACTTATTTTTCGGATAACCGATTATGTACGAAAAAATATATTAACCTATCCCATGTTGAAATCTTTCTCCGTTGCGTGTCGCTTTGCGTTGAATTTTCGTCGATTTTAAGCCTAACGAAGACTATTGTATCGTTAAAAATTATTTTTTTATTTTGTACGAACAAAATAAATTTATTGAAAAATATAAAAACAATAAAAAATTATACTTCAGAAGTGAATTTAGTATAAAAAACGTAAAATATTTGAGTAGCCCAAGACATAACCAAAGATTGCAGCGTCACAGCACTGGCAAAAATTTAAATTTGCCGACTGGAATTCTTTCGAATAATTGACTTTCGGATAATCGACGCTCTACTGTATTATGTGATTAAAGATATACAATCTGATTTATTGCCACAAGTTAAACTGTTATGACACTTTGAATGTCACGAGAGTCCCTTGCTTTTACAACTGCATTTATTCGCGGAACACTTCTCTTTGCAATGACAGCGTGTATATCCTTGCCCCCACTTTTCGAATTAGCTGCAGCTGCTTCTCTCAGCGATATTTCTTGAGAAGAAATGTCTATGGAAAGTAACTTTTCTTTACAAATAACAAACTGATTGCGGGTATAAAGCTGCTTGAGGGTACCTTTTTTGTTCGCTAATTTATAAAAGTCAGATTCTTCTATTCCAACAACAACCGCCATCTCATTTTGGGCATCTGTACGCAGCTCTTCTTTATATTCTTCTGAATATGGTATTCGTTATGGCCACGGCCACCGCTCAAATTTTCTTCAAAAGTATTAACAGTTTTCTCGAGCTGTTTTTCGGTTTCAATATTTGCGAGTTGTTCGCCAGGCAAAGATAATGATGCTAATGCCAAACATGGCTTCATAAGGACTTTGGCATATTCCTTCGTGATATGTAGTGTTCTTGGCAAATTGTACAATGGCAAATTTTCTTGGCAAACCATCTGACCATTTATTGGTATCGTTCATCCATGCAGTTAAAATATTCTGTATATCCCGATTGTCCCTTTCAACTGAGTCTTGTGTTAGAATGTGACGAGGCTTTCTATGAACTATCTTCACATCTTTCCACGTAGCTCATAGTTCGGATATAACTTGATAAGCGAATTCCCTACCATTATCTAAATGCAATATAACTGGGGTACCAAATGTTAAAAATATTTGAAGAAAGTGATGTGCTGCTTCTTCAGCTGTCTTAGTTTTCAAAGGTAGTAGCTAGTCAAATTTCGTTAAATGATTTTGATACACCATTATGAACTTATATTCACCATCCTTGTGTGACTACAGGTCTATCAAATCGACTTGACATATTGAGTTTAACACCGAACTGACTATTGGCTTCACAACAAAACTTTTTTAAGGTGCACTATGTTTCATTTGACATTGTTTACATAAATTTAAATTAAGTACAACATTACAACTTCATATGCAATATTTTTTAAGTTGCAATTCTTTAAGCATACGTGCTTTTCCTTTATGGCATGTTCTGCTGTGAGTTTCAGATATTATACTGAACAATTTATCATTGGCAACGTAATTATGTATATTCGTTTATCGTGGTTTTAATGGTAGAATTAATTTCTCTTCATTATTACTTTTCAATACGTCAAAACGTTTTAATCGTCTGTAATCCAAATGTGTGCTGCACGTAATTTTAGCAGAAATTATTTCAGAAAGTATTTTAAAGTACTTTTCTTGAGAAAAATAAAAACATTAGTCTTCTCGTTTACTTGAAATTAATGCAGGTAACTTTTCCAAAAAAAAAGTTCTTGGTTCACTGCACTATTCATTCAATAGAAATTAGGGTATCGGATAAAAAAATAAAATTTAAGAAAACATTGCACGCACCTGCAAACCTTGCATAAGACTGAAAAACAGCAGTGTTCAAAATTATAACAAATGCATACCACGTGATTTCAATCGCGGCAGATCAAAGGATTTGGCGACAGACTGCCGCCTTTCTATCGACATCGGCTTGCCTGGAATTGTTTCGACCTCTACCAAAGCTTATCTATGCTTGTCGACATACATCAGCGATTGTTCGAATGTATATTATCAATAATATAACCAAATATTCTTTTACCGACGTATTTTTAATGTGTTGACATTCTCTAATTTCGTTCTTTCACGGTAACATATATATAGACTATATATGTCTTATATATCTTATATAATATACATCTATATATATAATCGAGACGGGTTGATAATAATAATAATCAGTGCAGAGCCCAAACGGTTAAGAGTTGAAAGTTTAAATTTGGTACACAGTTAGGGTAGGTCACGAGAACGCTCACTAAGAAGGGATTTTTCGAAATTTCCCGGGGGGAGAAGGACAGGATTAAGGCTTCGACAATGAAAGTGTTAACTCTTCCATTTACAAAGTTTTAATTTTAGTTTCCCCCCGGGGGCAATTTCGAAAACTCTCTTCTTAGTGTGCGTTCTCGTGACCTACCCTAACTGTGTACCAAATTTAAACTTTCAACTCTTAACCGTTTGGGCTCTGCACTGATGATTATTATTATCAACCTGTCTCGATTAAATAAATACAGTAGATATAAAAATACAGTCGACTCCCCTATAAGATCATAGATACGTTCCATTCTTTAGGAATCCGATTTCTTACGAGTCCTTCCAATTACAGCCCGTCACGTGTCATGTTTACGGACTACGGCTGATTGAAAGGTTTTCTTCCATAAAATTAATCGATTCTAGACTAATCCGTCTCAACATTTCCAAACTAGGTATATTTAATTGAAAATAATCCGTGTAAATTACGCTATAAACAAAAAATTGTAGGATTACTTACCGAATGTGCACCATTCGACATCGCCATTGTTCAAGCTTGTTTTCGTCGCGGAACAGCTTAGCAAACAGCGGCCGATTTTTAATTTGGAGACTTCATTAATATAAATAATTTTAATCGCCGTTGAATAAGAAATGATTCTTTCACAAGAAATGTATAAAATTACAGTACTGTATTAGACTTACGGTACCTAATTTACATACTGTACAGACGATAGTTAGCGTAAAATCTCCGTAGCGTGGCGTTACGCGGCAGAAAAAAAATATATAATTATAATAAAGTTACAATAAATTAAGTTAATATATAATTATATGTACTGTACAGTACCTAATTTATATATAACTAACTGCAAGGACCCGCTTCGCTGGGCAAAATGTAACGATAGTGAAGATTAAGATAATTACATTATAGCAAATGTTACCCGTTTTCACAGAATGCAAGAATTAGTTCCCTCGTTTCCAGACTAATTAAAGAATTTTCACGTTTAGTCAAACGAACTATTTTCAACGTTTCTGGAACGTTTACAATCGATCTATTATCGAACCAATATTCGAATTTTATGTTCGAATTTAATTCGAACAAATTCGAGCAAAATATTCGAAATAGAAAGCCACTTTCAACCACTTTCATCCTCATATCTCCCACATCCTTGTAGCTATCGAGACGCAACCACTCCTATGCCCGAATGGAGACTTGGGGCTACCACCGCATACAAATGTGAGGACCCGAACAGGGGTCGATTGAGAGG